>NC_081572.1:3175711-3212328 GCF_022355385.1 Mustela nigripes | reverse complement strand
CCGCAGGCCCGCGCCTGCGCACGCGCGTCCGCGCGGGACCCGCCCCCGGAGCCCGAGGCCCCGCCCGCCGCCCACGCGCGCGCACCTCCGGGCACACCGCCTACTCCAGGCCGCGCCTGCGCACGTGCGCCCGCCGGGCCCCGCCCCCCGAGGGGCCGAGGCCCCGCCCCTCTCGCTCCCGCGGGCCCCGCCCGTTTCGGGTTTCGCTAGGGCGGCGCGGGCGGTCCTGCCCACACCCGGCGGGAGGCTGCCCACGGGCCCAAGGTCGCGTCCGGCTGCTGAAGGGCAGGGTGGTCCTCGCTGACGTCAGCCTCGAAGGTCAGGCCGGCCCCAGCTCGCCCGGGAGGGCCTGGTCCTTGGCCAGAGGCCGCAGAGCGTTTGAATTCATTTACTTCTGCGCTGCGAGACATCCCGAGTCCCCGAATTGTCCTGGATCACGTTTCAAAGGGAGCCGCCCCAACTCCCCTCATTTCAGGGTTTTCGTGACCCTGATTCACCCTGTCTGAATGCACACGTCTCTAGACTGTTCTGGGCATTTTTCCTTTGGCTGCACGAGGCTTGTCTGTCCCTCTGCCCCTGGTGAAGTGAGCGGCCCTTTGCCGAGCTCGGGCAGCGGCTCGGCTCCTGGAGGCTGGAGGCCTCTGCTCTCCCGGGCTGTCCTCCTTAAAGAGCATCCGCTTGCGTCAGCCCGTGAGGGGACACCAGAACCAACTGGAAAGTCCCCTGCGGGAGAGCCTGTCCTGCAAGCCCAAGGGGGGGCAGGGGCCGGGGCGCAGGTGGAGCTGAGACAGGACCCGGCAGGGCCCTCTCTTCTGGAGGTCTCCCAACTCTCCCAACATCACCACTCTAAACCCCACCCACTGAAATGTGTTCCTACCTGACCTTTTAAACGAATTGCTCAAAAGACAGCAAAAAAAAAAAAAAAAAAAAAAAAAAAAAGAACAAACAAGGGATCAAGTGAGACCCTAAGAAATTTGGAGGCTGTTTTCTCTGTCACAAAAAGGAAAAGCCCAGTGCGGCAGAATGAGAGCCCCAGAACCCACAAGCTCCCCTTCCAAGGACTCGTGACTCCCCAGCCAGACACAGAGCACGACCTCAGGAACTCCGTGTTGATCCACTGACTCTGCAGCTTGAGATCCGTCCGCAAAGGGAGGTGAAGGTGAAGAGCCCTTCCTGTGGGCCCTCCTGTCCCCAGTCCAGCCCTGTCTGGCTGACCTCCCTGCTGGAAGTGTTCCTTCCTGAGAGCACCGGCTTGCCCACAATGATAGCACTCAACTGCAACAGACAGTTCAGTGTCTCCTAATCCCCAATGCACTGCCTCACACGTGTCCACTTTAAGACATTCACTGATGGATACAAATGCTGCGTACATGTGTTGCTGTGTGCAAAACCACTTTTCCCAGGAAGGAGACACAAGAAATGGGAATCAACTGGGAGAAACGGAGGTTGAGACCTACTTTTCATTCTGTATTCACTTTGTCGTGGTTTTTCTGTGACTTTTGGTTGTTTTAAAACGCATGTATTTTTGTTGTTGTTGATTTGGAAAAAGGAAGAAAAATGTCAGTGTTCTAGCTACTCCCAGATGCACAAGCTCTTTCCTGGTTTGGTGCTCAGTCTGTAAAGCATCTGCCTTCCCTTTAGGTCATGATGCCGGAGTCCTGGGATGGAGTCCAACGTCAGGCTCCCTGCTCATGCTCTCTCAAATAAATAAATAAAATCTTTTAAAATTTTTCATTAAAAAAATTACCAGAACCTCAGATGAAAGGGACTTCAGGATCACTCATCTCACAGGATGGTCCAAGCCCCTCCTGGTGGAGCAGACCACCACACTCCGATTCCATTGTGCTGGACCTGGGGCTGCTGGGGGAGAGCTCAGCCCAGGCCTTGGCAAAGTCTGGAAGCCGACAGGACCTGTCCTGAAGTATCTCCACCAGGGGGAGGTGTGACCCCTCTTGGCAGCCTGTTTCATTATTGGCCAACCCTAGGATAGGCCTCCCAGGACTTCTCGATTGTTCTAGGCAACAAAGAAAAGTAATTTCCAGGAGGAAACTCCGTGCTTTTATTTCAGATGTGCTTCTGATTAGCCTCCTGACCCGGGCGAAGAGCTCAACCCTCCTGACCTTTTCCTGCCCACAGAATGCAGCCTCTGCCAGTAAAATCCAGGCTTCCGCCCAGAAGTGATCTCTGAAGTTGCTAGATTGGTCCCGGTCTTCCGCTCAACTTATACACGGCTGACGGGAATTTCTGTTGGATGGGATGGATTTCGACATATCAGCCCGAGGAGCCCTAATCTTTGCATCCTGTTGGGGGGTCAGCTCTGGCCCACTCTTCTAAGAAAACTGCTCATTCACAAACATCCGTCTCTAATTTCACAAACTGACCAACCCAGCCTTCGGTGGAGAACCTTGTTGTCTCCCTAAAATCTAAGAAGATGGTCCCTATTTCCTTAGGCACTTCCCCCACGCGCCTTTCTTTCAAATAATTTCAGAAATGAGATGCTTCCCTTAGAGGTTATGTTATCTTTCTCCAAGTTCAATTCTGGTGGATTTGTGAGGTTTGGCTTCCCTGATTTCGCCAGATGGTCTAGTTTCACAGGGGACGTGACAGCAGGGAGTCCTGTTCTGGCCCCAGTGTGCCCACGTCCTTTGTGTGTGTGTGTGTGTGTGTGTGTGTGTGTGTGTGTGTGTATGTGTTCAGTGATCTGGCTACACTTCCTTTGGGTTGGCCTGGACTTCGATGCTCTCAGAGTCCACTGGCTTTGACCGAGTGATCTCCCTTCGCCCTAGTGGAGCACGTACTCTCCCTGCCACCTGCCCCCTCCCGGCTGTTAGGCCAGAGTCACCAGGGGACTCAAGGCACTCCAGCTGGCCTTCTCCTAACAGCATGGTAGAGGTGTCCCCTGCCACCTGAACTCTTTATCAGTGACAAAACCTCGGGAAGCAAAGCCATTGGGATGACAGGTTGGTTCTCACTATCAACACCAAAACTTTGTCTGAACTTCCAAACCTAGCACCTTGGGATAGTGAGGGGTCCTGCCATGAAAGTTAATCACTGTGATTAGCACAGTACTCGACTGTTCACAAGTTCCTTTGCCTTAACCTGGATCTACTACGGGTCCCAACTCCCAGTGACTGAGAAAACAATCCTTGTTTGATGAAGGCAGAGTACAATTTTTAAAAAATCAGCGCTCTATCCTATGGAACAGGACAGCTTTTGTTTGGGTTGTGCGTAAACACGCGCAAGGATGTAACAGGATTTCTGACCTGGAGTCACGGTCAAAGACGCTCTATTAGATGACATTGGTGACACAGAGGGATGGCTTAGATGTCATCCCTGTGACACAGATTTGGAAACTGAGGCTCACCGTGCAGGGTCGAGTCACGGGATGCAGCTTTGCTGGCTACCCGAGTCCTCTCCCTGCCTGCCTCCAGGCAGAGCCAGGAGCAACGGGCCCCCCTGGACCAGCTGGGCCTCCCTCTGGTCCACCGGTTCAACCTAGATGTCCTCCCCACGTCGCTGTTTCTCCAGAAAACCTTGGACTTCTGCTGTTTGTTTCCCTGTGGTCAGTCCTGAGCGGCTTGGTCCGCTGACAACTTTTTTTTTTTTTTTAAGATTTTATTTATTTATTTGACAGACAGAGATCACAAGTAGGCAGAGAGGCAGGCAGAGGGAGAGGAAGAAGCAGGCTCCCTGCTGAACAGAGAGCCCGATGCGGGACTCGATCCCAGGACCCTGGGATCATGACCTGAGCCAAAGGCAGAGGCTTAACCCTCTGAGCCACCTAGGCACCCCACTGCTGACAACTTTTTAAAGCTGGTTCTTCTCTCTTACCAACCCCTCCTTACATAATAATCTCAAAAATTACAATTATAAGGACATTTTTTTTTCTTGTGCTTATACTGTGGTGTTTCAAACTTCTTCACAAACAGTGTGTATTCAACTGGGGGCAGGTTACTGTGCTACAATGTTTTCATTACAAAGGGACATTCACAGGCTTTAAAGAGACGGAGGCTGATTTCCGGAGCCTGATTTCCGTATTGACCAACACAAGAGGATTCTCAAGCTGTACGAAGTGAACAAAGCACGGTAGGACTGCAGTGTATATTTCCATTTGTAATAAAAATATGTGCACTCGTAACAGACACGGGCACTCGCATGTTCCACCATTCAACAAATATTTGTTGGGGAGCCTGCGCGGTACCAAGCACCGTCCGAGGTGCTGGGGGCACAGTAACGAAGAGGGTGCTGGGAGAGCCCGGCCCTCACGGGGCGTCTACCCTCGCATCTGGGCACTCAGAGGTTGCCTGTGCCTGCCACTGGGGGAGAGCTGACCGCCAGAGAAACAGGACTGGGAGGGACAAACCCTTCCATACTGCTAGGGGTTGGATCGTGTCCCCCAAAACCCTAATCCCCAGCACCTTGTGTGATCTGATTTGGAAATCGGTTCTTTACAGATGTGATCCAGTTAAAATGAAGTCACTAGCGTGGCCCAAATCCAACGATGGATGGCTTTGTCAGAAACAAAGACACAGACACATGCAGAGGACAAGGTCGTGGGAAGGTGTTGGAGAGTTTGGAGGGATGCGGCCACAAGCCAAGGGCCCCCGGGGAGCCCCCGCTGAGAGCTAGAAGAGGCAAGCGAGGATTCTGTCCTCAAGCCTTCAGAGGGAGCGGGGCAAGTTCTTTAGGACTAATATGAATGAAACGGCAATCTGGGGGAGAGGCTTGGGCACCGGCATGTAAAACTCTGGCCCTGGGAAATACAGAGCTTTAAAATTATATGCCATATACCAAATATATATGTATTTTATTTATTTATTTTTAAAGATTTACTTATTTGAGAGAGAGCAGGGTGGGGGGAGGGAGAAGGAGCGAGACTCCCCGCTGAGCTCGGACTCTCTCGCAGGACTCTGACATCATGACCTAAGCCAAAACGGAGTCCGACACTTAACCGACTGAGTCACCCAGATGCTCCTAAATTAATTTTTAAGGTAAAAATTTTAGGGGCACCTGGGTGGCTCAGTCATTAAACATCTGCCTTCGGCTCAGGTCATGATCTCAGGGTCCTGGGATCGAGTCCCCCATCGGGCTCTCTGCTCAGCAGGGAGCCTGCTTCCTTCTCTCTCTGCCTGCTGCTCCCCCTGCTTCTTGTGCTCTCTTGTTCTCGCTCTCTCTTTCAACGGGTGACTGAAATCTTAAAAAGCCAACCCAGGTGAGCAGGCAGAACTGTACTGATACAGGCAGGCACTGGAGCCAGCATCCTCGACCAACACAAGGCAGAGGGCCCGGCGGCTGGCCTCGGAGCCTTGCCCGGCAACCTGGGTCTGCTCTCGGGGGCGGCAGTGCGCCGGGGGAGAAAGGGTGCGTCACGCACGGAGGAGACCACAAACCAGATCGCTCACGCAGGCCAAGATTGGGGCATTGTCTTGCTTTGAAAACCCCCAGATTTTATTTTGGGGCATTGTCTTGCTTTGAAAACCCCCAGATTTTATTTTGCTAAAGCTTGCAATTTCTTCCGTGTGAATGGCACTTAAAATGTGTTTGTAATGGAACTTGATTGTATCCAGCTGTCACCAGCGGCTCCCGCGCCGCCCAAAAGGCAGCTGGCCACGTGCCACGCAATTCGGGCTCTCACTTCAAATGGGGGCTGGTGCTCCAGTCCCCGCCGGTCTCTGCCTGCATGATTTCACTTGTGAGACAAACAGGGTCAGACAGGGGCTTGGGCTCAGAGAAGACCACGTCACCAAGAAGCGGTGCCTGCGGCATGTCAAGCCAGTGATGTCCTCGGGGGGTGGGCTGCCCGTTTTCCCAGCAGAGGCCAGACGCACGGTTATCCAGGACCCTTCCTTGAAGTGACCTTTCCGGGACACTGACCTGGCGAGGATTTCCTGGGCCCTGCTGGAGACAGTGACCACCGTTCCCTGCTGACCGGAAGCACCTAACAGTGGCCACGTGAGACAGGAAACAGAGGCACACGCGTGGAAGAGGAGGGAAAGGTACATTAAACACAGATCACTTCTGAGACCGTAAGGGCAAAAGACCACATTTAAACTGTCCCAGCTGTTAGCACGGGGACGTGAAGGTGGATGCCTTCATTTAACAACACAGCCAGGGAAAAGTCACTCATTTACGTAAAAGCACTTGAATTCCCCATCCCCCTGTCCTTTCCAATCTGGCCCAGTGACAGTCAGAGGCACCCACATACCCGGGGCCTGCCTGGGGGACAGCACGTCTGTGACACGAAGCAGACAGGGAGAAACACCAGGGAGAAGGAGCACGGGAGGCACGCAGTGTGACGGTGACCAGAGTCACGGGGGCTTCAGCCGCAGAGCGGTGGTGTAGGTCACCAGCCTCACGCTGATCGCTAGTGGCGGAGCACCGGTCGGCCGGTCGGTCAGAGCACGGGGCTGGCCTCCCTCCCGCAGTGAGCCACGAGTGAGTCTGACCCAGACCGACTCTTCTCTGAGTTTTTTAAAGCAGGAACAACACAGCAGCTGATCCTGGAGGCCAGCCAGGAGGAGGCTATGTTCAGAGTAAGCACGCCCAGAGCGCAGAGAGCAGGGGCTTTTTTAGGATGGCAGACACGTGAACATGTCACGAGCGAAGGCGGCAGACAGATCCCCAGAGGGGAAGAAGAGGCTGACCTCGAGGGTGCAGGTGGGACACCAGCCTTACCGAGGGGGGACCCCTGGTGGCTACAGTCTGTGGCCGTCCCCACAAGATTGAGGGTAAGTCTTCCGTCCATACCTCTGCCTGCCTTCCTAGACTCCCGGCCCTGCTGACCACTGCACCGAGAACCGTCAGATCAGAACCTGCCCCCCAGGAATGTGAGAGACGCGCGCTCTCAAGCCCCAGCCCACCAGCTGAATCAGACTGTGCGGGGGAGGGGGCCCAGCGATGTGGGTGTTGGGACGACCCCCTGGAGATTCTGAAGCTCGCTCTTATTTGAGGCACTGGGACCAGAATAGTGCTTCTCCACACCGGCCACCCGGGAGAATCCCACGGAAAAGTTTTACGTGCCGGTGCCCAAGCCTCTCCCCCAGATTCCCGTCTCATTCATGCCAGTCCTAAATAACTTGCCCAGCTGATGCTGCTGCCCCCCGAGTGCTGCAAGCATCACGCTAGGGGGAGAAAGGAGCAGATGGCGATGGGAGAGAAGGTGGTTCCTCGAGTTTTGTTTTACTTTGGAGTGGGAGGAGATTCCTGGAGTGGGACTAGAAACCCTTTGCCAAGAGTTGGCGGCACACAGGAAGGAGGAGAGCCAGCGTTGGGAACGGGCGCTGAAGCGGCGGGGCGGGGAACAGATCTCCGGGGCAAGCAGAGCCAAGGAAGATGGGCAGCTGGTCCGGACCCAGGTCCTGGGGGGGGGGGGGGGGGGGGAGCGGGACGCTGTGACCGGCAGGGTCTGTGAGGAGAGTGCCGCACAGCCGCCACCGCCCCTGCACGAGGGTGGCTGAAGGGAAGGGAAGGGCCAGGGGGAAACCACCGAGCCGGGCGTCTACCCAGTGCCGCCAAGTCCTGTCTACACTGAGGCTGCCCGCGCTACGGAGACTCAGGGCAGGGACTGGTGCTCTGGCTTTCCTCTGGGCTGGAGGGCACACTGGCTGCTACAGGGACCCCAGCCGGCTCCTGGGGAGGGGTGGGGGTGCGGCGAACACCTGGACTGCGGGCTTGCGGCTCCCCTACCTCCGCCCCGCTGTGATTCTCCCTCCGTCTGGGAACATGCAGGTTCCCCAGGCCTGGCTGCATGGCGGGGGTGCGGGATCACTCACCCGCCTGCCTCTCTGGCACTGTTTGGCCCTGCCACTCACCTGCCCACCCAAGCCAGGAGCTGTCCTGCCCCCACCCCGGACCTTCCATTTCTGTCTCCTCTTGATCCGTCTCCAAAGACCCAGGGGACCCCACCTCCTGACGGCTCCATCAGTGTCCGCTCTTGCTGGCTGGTCATCCTCACCGCGCTTCTCCCTCCTCTCGAGCTCCTGGGCCTTTGCGCGCGGCCGTCAGCCTCCAGAGTCTAAAGCCCCGCAGACCTTGTCAGCTCTGGCTGAAGTCGCGCAGCAGCTCGTGGGGCCTCTCGACATACGGAGGCCGGCAGACTGTGGTGCACGCGGGAACTGCCAACCACGACACCGCCTGTGCTGGCACTGTGTCCGCGGACACTCAGTGGGCCCTGCCTGGCCTGTGGCGCTCGAGGCAGAGCCGGCCACACGCTCGTTGCGGTTGCCACCCAGAGCGCAGGTCCCACGCTGGAGACCGCGGCTGCCGGAGACGTGGAGCCGCGTCCTTCTTCGTGTACGCAGGTCCAGTATCGAGCAGAAACGTTTGTTAAAGTGACGAGGAGAAAGCCCTGTGGTCCTGCCCCCGTGACCCCTGCGCCCCAGGGTGGAAGGGGACCCCCGACCTCCCGCGGCCCAGCCAGACTCAGGCACTGGGGCCGCGAGCTCGGCTTGCCAGCCCACTCTCCCACCCGACCAGGCCCCCTGCTCGTGTGGGTCCGGGCTGTCCGCATCTCCCGTCCCTCCTTTGCTGTCTGGCTAAGCTCCCACAGTGGCAGGGCAGAGTCCCCGGGTCTGAGGGGCACGACTGGCTGGGAGCTCGGAGACGCTGAAGGGAAGAAAAAGGAAGGAGCAGTGGGACTCAGGATGGGCCTGCCCGGTGGTGTCCATGGAGTGTCCGAACGGAACCCACCGGAATGCTGCCGCTGCCTGGGGCGCCTTTTGCTTCCGTCCCCCACTCCCGGTGCTGCTCTGGCCAGATGGAACCTCCCGGTCCCGGCCGACCCTGCAGGCACCTGCTGCCCCACTGGCCTCACCCAGCGTCCAGGACACGTGATCAGCCAGACCCTGACCCTCCCGCTCAGCAGGTGGCCCGGCCTGACAAGACGGGGACATCTCCCTGGAGCCCACAAACACGTCTTCCTCAGCACGGCCTCCAGCGTGCCCCACACATGACCCGGGCTCGGCCGCCTGGGCCCGGATGGGCTGCGGGCAGCGCTCAGCACGTGGCCACGCGGGCTCCTGGCTGTGCAGCTGCCAAGACGGAGGGTCTCAAACCAGAGGCCTGTGCTGCTCTCGCCGACCGTGAGCAAAACTCACAGTTGAGCAAAACTGTCCTCTCCTCTTTCCCCGTGGAAATCCAAGTTATTCAGTGAAAAATGCGCAGCAAACCTCAGCGGAACACGGTTTCCTCAAGGCAGTACTCACTGCCAGTCCCCAGCGAGTGTGGTGGCCCCTTCAAAGGGTTCCTCTGTCTTCTTAAATTCAAATGAGTGTACTTAATACGTTTAAATAAATCACTTTATTCCTCTTTAACCTTAAGGAAGACCTGCTCCAAACCTGCCGTGTACGACGGGCTACCCGAAGGGGCACCACGGGGAACCCTTCATCTGAACTGGGAGCTGGGACCTTAACTTCTAAAAATCAAAGGGAAAAACACAAAGACACAGGCGGGGCTCACAAAATCTCCTTTTATTGCACCAGGATCTTGGCAACATCGGAGGCGCCTCAGTGCCTGGAGCAGGGGTGCAGCGTGCGGGGGTGTGGCGGACTGAGCCCACCAGGAAAAGGCAGGTGAGTGAGGCCACATGGGACCCCCAGGAGAGGCGACCCCCCCCAAAGTTAAGTTAACCCACATTCTAAGTCACCCATGTGACCGCTATTATAAAAGCTTCAGTTATTTATATACACTTACATATTTACACGTGCCCTAGGGTTTGGGCTGATCCTCTGGGCCCACCCTCTCCCTCCCCAGGGCTAAGGACCGCGTGTGGGAGGGAAGGGCCCGCCCGACGGACAGTGGCAAATGCTGCCCACAGGCCGGTGCTCAGCACCGCCCAAGACACAACGGGCATGTTTTCCTCAGGAAAAGGTTTCATAATCACACAGTGGAGAAGGGAAGAGCCTGAAGAGGAGGGAGCGAGAAGAGATGGGCTCGTGCGGCCGACGCCAGCCTCCCTCCCACGGGAGACCACCCCCGAGAAACAGGGCTGTACGGGGATGCAGGTCTACACTGAAAGAGGGAAAAACACCAATGCCCTGCCCACAAAGGCACCTGCCTCCCCTTCGGAAGTGGCAGATAAGAGAGCCACAGGGCACAGGGGGTGGGGAGGCGGGGGGATGCCCTCATCTTTGAACGAGGGGCGGTCAATGCGGAGAAACCCATCCTTCCAGAACGGCATCTGCAGCCAGTGCCCTGCTCGCTTCCTGCTGGGCCCCCGCTCGGGCCACAGGCACCACTACTTTCCCCACCTTTGCGAAGAGAAATGTAAGAACAGGAAGAAAAATCTAGAAGAACCTACATGAGAAAGTTGACGTATGTCCCCACCCCTGCCCTGTGAAGGATACTTTTCTCTGATCCCCCTGCCCCCAGGCCCCAAGCAAGAGGCAAGGCTCGGGTGACACAGGGGGGCCAGGCCAGGCCATCGGGGGCCTCAGGTCCCAAAGAACCACTGTGGAGGACGGACGTCCACGTCCGATGTCTGTCTGTGTCTGCTTCCGACGTTCTGGATCAGAGGACGTGGAGACGTCCGTCTGCGGAGCGGCTTTCGGACTGACTGCTACACCCTCTGCGACTGGGTGGTGTGTGTCTGTTCTCTGGAAAACGTCACCTTCACCGAGGGTTTCCTGTATTTATTGAATTACGAGTTCGCACACACAGCTTGAGCAAGAGAAGAGCGACCGCGAGGGTACAATCAGCCAGACTCGGGCGCGCTCACAAAACGGAGCAAAGCAAGCCGGTGTCGCAGCTCAGGGAAAGGGGACGTATTGCTGATAGAAGCCACAGACCGCGTCACAACAAAAGTCTCTGTTAAGTAGTAAAATAAAAGGATTCTACCCCAAGACCACCACCTCGAAAGCCCCGTGGGCCGCGGCAGCTGCAGGGAAGGGATGGCGAAGCTGTCTCAGCCCCGGCAGCCGCGGGAAAGGCAGGCGCGCCCGCCGTCACCCCGCGCCCCAAGAGAGCCTGCGCTCTCCAGAGACGGTCTCAGTCCTGGCAAGGGAGGGACGCGCCGGCGGCGCCCTGGGGCTTCCGTGCTGAGGGCACAGCTAAGGCAGAGACGGCAGCGCCGGCCGTCGGCAGCGGGGGACGGGCAACCGCCGAGAGGAGCCCGGCGTGTGCCGTCACCCCTCAGGCACCTGCTCGCTCGACGACACGTGGGGAAGAGCACGGCCGCCGCCCGCCGCTCCCGCCCGGAGACCACACGCGAGGCGGTCCAGGCTCCTGGCCGGTGGGCCGCCGCCTGCTCCACACATCACCATGGGGTCGTCGCAGCACCAGCGGCGATGCCAGAGGTCCCGACCCGACGAAGCCCGGCTCCGTGGCCATAGGGCAGCACGGTCCTCAACGAGGCCGCTCCTCGGTTCACACGGGCGGTGCCCAGGATGCGCCCCGCATCTCCAGAGGCTGTGGGGCACACCACATTGCTCCTGATGAGGGACGAGACCTCAGGAGCCCCCCCAACACCCCCGAGCACACGTCGGGACGACACGCAGCATTAGATGGCACTCGAAACACACCCGCTCCAGCCCCACACACCGCACGCGCCAGACACACGCGCGCCACGCTCACACCTCACCACATGCGCACCACACTAACGTACACCTCAGCACACACACCACATGCTAACACACCGCGCACACACACACTCTGAACTCGCCCCCATCAACACACACGCACACTAACGCCCCCCACCCCCTCCCCCGCACTGACCCATCTCGACAGCAGTCCAGTCAGCGGCGGTAGCTGAGGCTGGTGGCCTTAGCGGGATGAGTCACAGACCAAAAGTTCCGTCTACTCTGAAGTTTCTGGAAGGCGTTGTAGGTTCTTTTCTTCTCTCTTTTGAACTTTTTCACTTTCTTTTCCTACATAAAAAAAAAAACTCAGGCGTCACCATTCCCAAAGAGGGCTCTCCCCTGATCCCCGCACCTCTTGTGAAGGCTTCTTGGGTGGGGGACACGATTCTCAATGTGCTACAGAACCAACCGGCTTACTCTCGCAAGCCTGAAGGAGGGGTCACCGCTGTCCCCACCCTGCTGCGAAGAAACAAAGCCACAGGGACAAATACCTCGTCCACGGCCACACAACGCTCACAGTGGCCAGCCTGGCATCGGAGCCAGCAGCCTGCCTCCCTGACCACTTTACGGTGTCGCTGCTACTTCAAACGGCCCCGAAGGGTCAAGTCCTCCCTGCCCGGCCCTCAGTGGGACTGCTGTGACTGCCACGTCACGCCAGCTTCAAGCACGGCCCGTACCTTCCCTCGATCGAACTCTTCGTCCCAGTCATCGACGACCGTGGCTGTGCGGGCCCATCTGCTGTCCCGAATGGCATCCTGACTGACAGCCGACACCTCGCCGCCCCACGTCAACACTGCAAAGCAGACACCGAGTGTGGGCACTTCATGCACTCGCTTCCAGCGCGTTTTGCCTACACCCGATACATGTGGCCTGGCCGAGGGACACCATTCGGTGAAATGGACAGCGCAGAGGAAGATGAGGGAGAGCAGGGCGGTCTCCGCGTGCAGGACAGTGGTCTGTCCCTTAAGCACACATGCCGTCAGCTCTGCACCACTGGCCCCCAGCTCAGCTCCTTTCACACCCGTGCTCTCACTGGAGACAGAAGTCTCACGTTCCCTCTCCAAGACCGAAGACATACAGCAACGGAGACGGGCGATTCCCTTCCACTCCCCACAGCAGCCCTCACCACCCAGAGGCTCGGGCCTGCTCTCAGCACCCCCGCCGACACCCCCAGGAGGTGGCGTTCTGGATCTTCCACAGCAAACCACCCACAGGGCCTGGTTCTGCACTTTGTGCAACGGCCACAGCTCAGGGAGGTTCTCGGCGGACATTCCTCTGCCCGTCCCTAAAGCCCGGTGACCCCCTACCCCAGGACCACGGCACAACGGGTCCGTTCCCGAGCTCCATGTGGCCCCACGAGTGAACCGCAGCACAGAAATCCGTTCTCGAAAGCAGTACCTTTCCTCCCGTAAGCTTTATCGGATGAATACTCGAGCAGCTCCTGGAGCACGTCGGACTCCGGCTCTCTGCCCCAGGATGCAAGGGGAGCCAGGGCCTGCCCTGCAACCAGAGAACACTTAGGTCCACACACCTCTGACGGGGCCCTCAATTACTTCTCAAGGGGGGCTACCGTCCAAATCAGCTCTCGGAAGAGTCTAAACAGCCCCCCCACAGGGAAGCGGCCAGGAAAACAGTGGCGGCAGCTGGAGGAAATGACAAAGTGCTGTTGTCACCACAGCTTCCAGGGAGGCTGTCTTCCGGCCGAGTCCTGGAAGAGCCTGGCCACCGCGGACGGCTGGATGCGGACAGCCGAGGCTGCCCGCCTCGATTTCCAGAAACGACTGTCTGCCTGGTCCCCGCTAACCACCTACAGCTGCTAGAAAGGGCTCCCCTCCCCCAGCACGAACCTGACCTTGCTCTCCGTGCCTCCAGTGTATCAGTGACCCCATGACCTTCATGCCCAGTGTCTAGTGCGATGCCCCACCGCCAGTCCCTGCTGCCCTCTCCAGCCCCTCGCCCCCCAGCACAGCGCAGCCCACTGGTTACACGGGGCCACCACGATGCTCTCTCCGCGTCTGGGCTTGGAATGCCCTTCCCCGCGGAGCCAGTTCTTCCACTAGTCAGGACAGAGAGCAAACAGAGGAGGGGCTGGACCCCCGCCGCCCGAGCACCTGCACCGGGCGGCGGGCCCTGAAGCCCGGGGTCGGTGGCACACGAAGTGGGCGCTGGAGGCTCATGCCTGCCACCGGCCTGCTCTGGCGCCACCTTTGAGCAGCCTCTCTTCCAAGACAGGCCGCGGTCCTCGTAGCCCAGTGGTAACGTTTCGTCATGGGATTTCTTTCTTTCTTTCTTTCTTTCTTTCTTTCTTTCTTTTTTTTTTTAAGATTTACTTGAGAGAGAGAGAGGGACAGCACCAGCGGGACAGGCGGAGGGAGAGGGGGAGAAGTCCCAGGCAGACTCCATGCTGAGCCTGGAGCCCGACGTGGGGCTTGATCCCCGGATCCTGAGATCACGGCCTGAGCCGAAACCAAGGGCTAGACGCGTAACTGACTGCGCCCCCTGTCATGGGATTAGTGTTTAGTCACAGGCTCATCTATCAGGAGTCCAACAAACACACACCATCCCCAGCAGCCTGGCACCCGCACACGCCTGACACCGCTGGCCCCCAGGCTGTGGAGCAGACCTCGCAGCAGCGCGGCCATGTCAGGTCCCTGCGCAAGCAGGGACGAGCGTCTCTCCCCTTCGCTTAACGGACACTGTATCAGGAGAGCCCAGCTGAGCCTGGTCAGTCCTGGAGGAAACAACCAGAAGTCACTCGGCCACGGGCAGCCAAGACCTGGGAAACAGCACAAGCACTGCAAACTCCACCAGCAAGAGGCCGCACTGTCTTTAAAAAGGCCCAGCTTGTGGCACGGGGGTGGCTCAGCCGGCTCAGGTCGCGATCTCAGGGTCCTGGGATGGAGCCCCGCATCGGGCTCCCTGCTCAGTGGGGCCCTCTCCCTCTGCGGTGCTCTTGCAAATAAATACGATCATACACTTGATCTTAGCCAAAATCAAATAAATAAATACAATCTTTAAAAAAAAAAAAAAAAAGGCCTATCTATTAAAATGGGCAGTGGAAGGTTAACTTCTGAATCCAACCTTTCAAGTTTAAGAATCACTGGAAAAACTCCAGGCTGGATGGCCCAGGACTCCTCCAAACAGGAAAAGTTTAGGCAGAAGCGTGTTGAATCAGAAGAAACACTACGTCCTCAGAACATCTAAAGTTCAAGCATCTCCTAGGTTTTCTCTCGGAGTGGTCTCGGCTGGCCGCCTCGCCAGATGGGGAAGCCGTGACCCACAGGGCACACAGCCTGCCCACGCGGACAGACGCGGGGCGGAGGTAAGCGGTCTTTCCAGGCCTTCCCCTGCACTACACCTACCCTAGCTGTATGGCAGGGCCGGGCACAGGTGTCCCCCCAGGTGCCCCCCCCGCCCCCCACCCCTGCTCCTCACAGGTGCATACCGGCTCCATTCCCGGGACGCCTGCCGTTCAGAGGTGGGGAGGGCGGGCTACCAGGGAGAGCAGAGTCCCTCTGCCTCTCGCCCCTGCAAACTTCAGGATGCTCATTCTCTTCTACTTCCTGCCATGACTCCTGCTGTCTTTTTTTCTTTTTCTTTTTCCTTGGAGACGCTACAGCGGCCTCCAGCTCGATGACGTCCGAGGGAGAGCAGCTCCTGGGGGGTCAGAGTCAACAGTCAGTTCGGGCACACTGAGGGTGAGTGGGGGTTCAGGTCGCTACCTCGGAACTCCCAGCTGGACGGGCCTCAACCGCACAGAAGAGCCGCCCCGAGTGCGCCCCACAGACGCCCGTGGTCCGGGGGCCACAGACGCCCGTGGTCCGGGGGCCACCATCAAGCCTGAGAGATGTCAGAGAGAGAACCCCACAGCTGCACCGAACCCAAGCGAGTCCTCCAGGCCAGAGCACGCGGCCGCAGCGCCTGCCGATCCAGGGGCACATGACCCGTTGCACCGCGCTCACATGCCCGTCGGGAAGGCTGGCCAGCACCCTGGGTCTCCGGACCGCCCACCTAGGACAGACGCGGGGCCACCTGGCTCCCGAGCTTACCTGTGCCACGGCGGGTCCCGCTGGAGGCCATCTCCCGCACCGAGGCCCTCAGTGCCCTTCCGTCTCCTCTTCTTGCTGCTCACGGGGTGGCCGTCGGTCACGCTTCCCACTTGCCGGCCATTCTCCTGCAGCCGTCCGCCCTCGTCCTCCAGTCTGTCAGTGGGCACCTCTGCCCGGGCCTCCTTCCCGCGCTCAACGCTCTGGGGCTGCCTCCGCATCTGCCCCTCCTGCAGGGGGGAGGCATCCAGGGCCTCCGCGCGCTTCCTCTTCCTCCTTTTCCTCTTCCCCGGAGAGGCTGTTGCTGCTGTGCACGTCTCTGAGCCCTGCCCCTGGCTCTCTCCCCTGCGGTTCCTCTTCCTCTTCTTACAGAGGCCGTGGGGGGACTTGGTGGCCTCTGGCAGCTGGTGTGGAGGGGCCTGGAAGTCCCCATTGGCCTGAGGTGGGGGAGCAGAGGCGGAGGAGCAGCTCTGTAGGTCTGACGTCCCGAGAGGTCTGGGGCTACTGGACAGTGACACGGAGTGGGGACCGACGGGGAGCTTCAGGTGGCTGGATGGTCTGGGAGCAGGTGAAAGCGCCCTGCGGGGGGACACACTGCTCTGACGCACAGGCGGGCCCCTCCTGCCCACCCGCAGCCTCTGCCCGTCCAGCCCAGGATTCCCAACGGTCTCTCCTCACCGTGGGAATCTCAGAGACACATAAATTACACCAACTTAGAAAAGAGAGAAAAGTTAAATTCTACTTTACTGAAAATCCAAGTTAACAAAAATCAGAACCTCTTAGTTTCCTGTCACCAAGAAGTTCAAAGTTTTCCCAAACCTGTGTTACTGAGTTTCTTTTTTAAAAGATTTATTTATTTTAGACAGAGCAAGCATGCGAGCAGGGGAGGGGCACGGGGAGAAGCAGAGAGAATCCCCTAGCCCCTGCTGAGCTCGGAGCCCAAGGCAGGACTCCATCTCACAACCCCGAGATCACGATCTAAGCTGAAATCAAGAGTCGGCCACTGAACTGTGCCACTCAGGCGCCCCGAACTCACGTTTTTTATTCCCGGCACAAGGGTTAGAAGAAACTTCTGTAAGTTCAAGGTGTTCACGCACGTGATGCCAGCCTCGTAAGAGGGGCCAGCACGGGCCTATATACTGTGCATTCGGACCCCCTCTAATTCAGGGGCTCCGGAAACTCGGGAAAACGGACTCTGCAGCCCATCACACCGTGAGGCGAGGCAGGGCGCAACGGGGCGCTCCGTCGGGTTAGGCTCTTTGACCCACCTCTGGGCAGACCTTGCAAGAGTTAACCTGTTCTAGGCCTCGGGCTTCTCAGACATAAGCGACTGACAGTAACGCTGACCTCAAAGGGTTATGGAATCAAACAGGACTGCCGTGACCTCAGCTAGGACAGACGCCCAGACAAACTACACTATTCCGTTTACTGTTTTCCGGGAAGCTTGGGAAAAAAAACAAAACAAAAAACTGTACGTTGAAAAAGGAAAAAAAAAAAAAACCCACAGTAAATATCTCACACACTTCAAGACCTACCACGGGTAAAAATACCGTGTTGGGTCCGGGCTGAGTGTGCGGGCGAAAGAGGCGGGTGATGGGGGCGTGCAGCAGCAGCACCAGCCCATGGTGGCCGGAGGGTGGCGAGGACCCCTCAGCGCCCAGGGCAAACAGCAACCACCCAAACCACCTCCCAGCCTCGCCCAGCTTCCCCCCTCCCTCCCTCCACAGCTGCCAGAGCCTCCCGAGGCGGCCCCTGGGCAAGCAGGTGTCAGTAACTAAGCTGTCGGCTAGTCGACAACCTGGGGGATATGAGCATCCCTGCGTGTGACAGGATGGGAGGTGCGTCTGTCGGAGCCTGAACACAGCTCCCGGCGAACCACGGCTCCCCGCTCTGGACGCTCGCCCAACGCTCTGCAAGCCAGTGTGAGGGGACAGTTGGGGGAGCCCCCGCAGGGAGGCAGAGGGGAGCCCGGGGAGTGCCGGAGGAGAGACACAGTGATACCGGCAGCAAGAAGACAGCCCTCCGCAGGGCACAGGACTCTGGGTTCGCGCAGGGTCCTCCTGGGACTCCTGCCCTCCCCTTCTACTCCGGAGTCCCGTCACAAGGCCGGGGAGAGACTCCAGGGCACAACCGCATCCCCACACGGACCCAGCCGGTGGATGGAAAATGAAGACAAGTGAAAAGATCAGGACCGCAGAGAGCAGGCTGCCTCCGACCGGCCTGAGCTCCTCTGCCCGACGGAAGGAGTCGGTGCAGGGCCCGCCCTGTGCCTGTCCACCGGCGCAGCCCTGTCCGTCCTGCAAGGCCGGAGACTACGTGTGTCTCACCAGCCAGGCGCACGCTAAGCACAGGGGGGAGCGGCCGGCCCGGGGGCCTGCGCCCGCGGCTCACCTGATTGCACAGACGGGCCAGGAGGCGGCAGCGACGGGGTGAGAGGTTTTCCTGGGGTAGGTGAGGTCGGACAGTGGAGAGAGGGGCGGACGGAGGTCACTGCCGGCTGCCCTCCGCAGGGTGCTGGCCTGCAGTTATCGACATAAATAAAAACTTGGTGGTCTAAAAGAGGTCGTCGTGAGTGAAGAGGGAAAATAAAGATAAACAAATAAATAAAAACAAAAAATAAAAATGAAAGAGCCCGGAACGGACGATGAGGGGCAGAAGGAGGAAAACGGGGGGAGGTGGGGGAGGGGAACGGTAGAAGAAGAAGCAGAAGTGTTTTTGGTTAGAAACAAAAAGGAAAAAAGGAAGGAAATTTAAACAAAAATCTCAGCACAATTACATCATCGAGCTTCACGCTGCACACGCAGGTGCCAGCCAGCCCCTGGCCCGCATGCCCCCGCGCCCAGGTTCCCTGCCAAGCCCACTGCACCGGCCCCATCTTCCCCCTGAGGCTCCTCTAGGAGATTCTGTCTACGGACAAACACGGGGACCTGCCACCTCTCCCCAACCCCCAGCAGCCGTCCGGTGTGTGGGTCACATCAGGGACCCCTAAAGCCCCACCTTGGCCCCCGGACAGCCCTGTCATCTGCAAATGCCTACACCACCTCCGTTCCTCCGATTGGGGGCGGCCAAGGGCCCGGACACGATTCACCCCTCCTCAGACTGAAACCAAACCTGCTCTGTGGGCCCTAGAGACACACTTCCGGCGGGCAGGCTCCCACACACCCACCTTCTTGGCAGAAAGGGCCAGTTTTTTGGCCGGTGGAGGAGACATGATGTTTGCGGCCTCGGCGGCAGTGCTGCTCAGGACGGGGGACTTGGGCTTCACCACTTTGGAGTCGTCTCCGTCCGGCAGCGCTCTGGACTGTGTTCCCTGAGAATCCCCCAAGCGAGTAGCTCCGCTCTCGGGTGCTTGGGGGCCCTTGGTGGGGTCGCTGCTGGCACAGCGGCCTGGGCTGGAGCTGCAGGAGCCCCTCCTGTGGAGCTCGCGGCTCTCACTGCCCGCCTTGGGCCCGTGCCCGTTGGCAGTCCCTCCGGCCGGGAGCCTCGGTGAGGTAGAGAGGGCGGCAGCCCTGCCGTCCCAGGAGCCCTGCCTGGGGCTCTCGCTCCTGCTGCCGTTCCCACTGCTGGTCCCATGGAACCCCTGAGAAGCTTTGCGTGACGGGGAGAGGGGCCCCAGGGGAATTGGTTTCTTGACTTTCTTTCCAGCCTCATCCAGAGAGGTTGGTGTGGGGGGGGGTGTTTTGGAGAGTCGGGGGGAAGGGGCTCCCACGGACGGCTTCAGAGGAACGTATCCATTCTGAGACTTCAGACTCAACACGGAGCCGTTTCTGGAAACGGGCACACCAACCTCCTCGGGGGCCGGCGGCTTCTTCGTTGGCAGCGAGTCCGGTCGCTGGAGGAGAGCAGAGCAGAGGACATGGTCACGCCCTGGAGGGAGCACGGGCCGGCGGCTCCCCACGAGGTCGGAGTAGCCTGTGCAGCGGACGGGGTCCCCACCAACAGTCCGAGACAGATCATCTACATGGATGCCCAGTAAAGGCGCTGCTGGTATCCTGTGAGCAGTGCATGCGGGGCGTGCATCTGTATGGGCCCTTTACTGACAGCAGGATGGTTTTTGTCAGAAGCAAAGAAACACAAAAAAGTATAAAGGAAAAAATAAAAGCACCAGGGTCCCACCTACTGCCCAAACATGAGTACTGACGGGCCCGCTGGCACCCTCTGCTCTGGAACAGCCCTGCTTTTCGGAGCGGCGCTGGCCCGCACAGCTGCGCCCAGTTCTACCCACGGCCCCCCAGAGTGGCTTCCCACGTGCTCCCGGTGAAGGTCATTAACGTCTGACTGGAACCCACCTTGCCGCATGACGTCCCCAGACCTGGCCTGTCTCCAGCTGCCTCGGGAGTGAACGGTGCCCTGTCCTCCAGAGCCCTCCCCTCACCCGGCTCTGAGTCCTGGCTCTGTGGAAACGCTCCCCACGGCCCGGGTCTGTGCTGCTCCCCACCCCTGCCTCCCGCCTAGCGCAGGGTCTCCCAGAATCAGAGCTGAAGAACCATTTGGTTGCTGAACATCTGGCTGAACTGACCACCGAGAGACTAATGCTTCTCCCCTACTCAGGAAATTCCCTGCTTGTCTGCTGGGAGTGGTCACTAGGCTACGGCTCAGGGCGCCGGCACTCCCCTCGAAGGACACCTGCTGTCCTCTCCCTGGGGACAGGGAGGGGGCTCTCCTCCAAAATCTCTGCTAAGTCGACGCCACAGCTGGCTCTTGGTGCACCAACCCTCACACCCTGTCATCTGAGTTCATCCGAACTAGTCCGTTATGTGCTAGGAACAGGAACCTTTTGTTGTGCTTGCTGCAAATATTTTTAGAAGTTTTTTTTTTTTAATTTCTAATATAGCATGCATAAAAATTCAAATTTTCATTTATCCAGTTCCTTTCTTGTTTTTCTATACTTTTACAGTTTTCTCTGTTCTGGAGGCTTACTGAGAATGCACTTCTACTTCCTCCAAGTTTCTTCTCTTTTTTTCCCCTCTATTTTTAAAAATAACTTATCCTTTACTTACATTCTTCCTAAAGAGAACACATCTTGGGGCACCTGGGTGGCTCAGTCAGTTAAGCGTCTGCCTTCAGCTCAGATCATGATCCCAGCGTCCTGGGATCGAGCCCCATGTCAGGCTCCCTGCTTGGCTGGGAGCCTGCTTCTCTCTCTCCCTCTGCCCATGCTCTCTTTCTCAAATAAATAAATACTTAAGCAAAAAAAAAAAAAAATCACATCTTCCTGCTGCACTGTAAAACCCTGTCACACAAACATTTAACTTCATGGAACTTATACTATGTAATTTAAAGTAAAAGGGCTTTTGGGGCGCCTGGGTGGCTCAGTGGGTTAAAGCCTCTGCCTTTGGTTCAGGTCAGGATCCCAGGGTTCTAGGATCAAACCCTGCATCAGGCTCTCTGCTCAGCAGGGACCCTGCTTCCTCTTCTCTCTCTGCATACTTGTGATCTCTATCTGTCAAATAAATAAATAAAATCTTAAAAAAAAAAAAAGTAAAATGGCTTTTGTGCGAATACAGTATGTGTGGCACATGATCTTTGCAATGCAAATGTGCGTGGCCAGTGGTGTGGCCCTGTGGTACCGACTCCCAGTCTGGAACACAGTGACAACCCCCTTGACCATCAGGCCACGGTTTTTCCCTGCCACGCTCAATCCCAACCCTCTCTTTCTCGCGCACTGGAAGGGAAATGCGGGATCTGCATAAGGACTCACGCCCTGCGGACCATGAGGCCTGTGGCCGGCGTCAGGATCTGACCTTCAGACTGAAAGGAAAGAATCAGACACAGACGGCAGAAAGGACCAGTCTGGTTTTGAGCTGTAAGAACTGTGTTGTAAGGTAACCACTCACTACTTTGCTAATAAAACTGATTTGTAGTAGAAAAAGTCAAATACACACAAAAACAACTTTCAACAAAAATAACTTGAAAATGAGGATATTTCCCAACTGTTAACCTTTTACCACATCGGCTTTCTTGCTCACTCACTCCGCGTGTCTACACACGTACGTGTGACATTTCTCTTCCGAACCATCTGAATGTATTTTAGACATGATGTCCCTTTACTCCTACGTATGTCCATGTACATTCCTAAGAACAAGGTCGTTTTCTTAACACACCCGCAGCATAATCATCAAAAGCAGGAAACAAACACTGCTAGAGACTTCCCACATTTTCAATACTGAATTCTGAGGATAAAATACATTTCTTCCCAGATGCTTCGGGTCGAGTGTGCATGGCAGCTGGCCTGGGGCAGGGGCTCGCCGAGCCACCGTCTGGTCCGCTCACTGGCCAGGTTTTCGCATCACTGTGTCTCCTCCCGCCGCCCTCCCCGTCCCTGATGTCAGCTCCTGACCAACTGGAGAGAGAACGTGGAATAAAACAGGACACGCTGAGCTTCCCTTCCGTCAGGCTGAGTGCCCGAGCATGAAGAGGTCTGGGGGCTCCACGGTCCCTTGATAGGCACAGACAGGAAGGTCCGCGGCATAAACACGGATCTTCTGAAACATGTACCTTTCCAGTCAGCAGGGAGCCAACGCTCCCACTGCCAACGCTCTTCTTCAAGTGGTCGGGCACCACAGCTGGACGGCCGGGGACGGAGGAGACAGTCCTGGGGAGGGAGCCATCAGGACTCTTCTTCGAGCCTGGAATTCTGTCAAAGGAAGAAATCGGAGTCGGAGATCTCTTACCGAAGCCACAGAGGTGTCCCCAGAGAACCCCAACTCCCCGGGTGAGCTTCTCTGAATTCCCACGCTGCCCTGGCAACAGCGCAGGTGTGTCACGGAGCCTCGGAGATGGGCTCAGTGTAAACAGAGAGCCCCGCGCAGCCGAAGGTCCTCTGAGATGAGATTCTCACTTTATCAGAAAGCCAGGGACCCCTCAGTCCCTGCGTCCAAATTTAGCAGAACAGCTATGAAGCAGTAAAAAGGCCTTCAGCCTCCATGTCCTCTGATCTCCAGGTTGCTGACCACCAGCCCTGAGGGAAGGTACCCGGCCACGACCTCCCGGCTCTGGCAAGGCCCCTCACGGCCACAGAGGAAAGTGCGTCGGTGCCATCCACACACAACGCATCTTGTTTGTGGCAACAGCAGAAAGAGGTAACTTCCCCGTTTCTATTCCGCGGCAGCTCCACGTGGAGCAGGCCGAGGGAGTCCTGCTGACCTTCCCAGAGGCACTGGCTGTCGCTCAGCTGGGCTGGCGTGGTCGAGAAGAGCCCTTCCCCGGGGACACTCCCAACACCCCCCGGGACGTGACCTGCCCGTTCCCCTCCCGTCTCCACGATGCCCGCATAGCAGCAGGCCAGGGAGAGCAGAGGGCAAGCGCCCACGGGCCGAGGGCAGGCGTCACTCACCGCAGATAGAAGAGCACATAGGCCTGCTGGTTCAGAACCACCTTGATGTTGCTGGAATGCACCAAGGAATCGTTCATCTGGTACCACTGTCCGTTGCTTGCCTGCAGCAGCACGGGCACAGGAGAAAACAAAATGGGACGATCAGCATGCGTCCCATAATCCTTAGTCTTTAAAGAAAGAAATAAAAAATCTGCGGAGAAATGCCGCATCTCTCCACGTGCTAAGTGAGCAGCAGAACGTCTCACGCTCACCCCGCTCTGAATGGGACCACGAAGTGCGCTTTGAACCCCTGTTCCTTCCTGGTGCCCCAACAGCTGTGAGCTTTCCCCTTGAAGGGTATTTCAGGTCTGCATGGCCCAGCATCTCCCACCAATATCCCCGGGCTCCAGCATCGGGCCCCAGAAGCAGCCCTCTCCGGCGTCCCATCCGAGGACAGGGCGCTGCAGCTCCTGGTGGGACGGGCTTTAAAGACATCCTTGCCCCCCGTTCCCTGGTGCCACAACGGGCCCCCGCACACGGTGACACGGAGGCCACGTCTGGAACCGCCCGCACGTGGGACCGCTGACCTTCACGTAGCAGTAGTAGTGGCCGGCGTGGCAGCTGTAGCCTGAGTGGACCAGGACCGCGTACAGCCCGTACATGACAGGCTCCCCACTGCTCTGGGACATATAGGGACGGATGTTCAGGAACTCCGGGTAGCCCACATCCTGCAGGAAAGCCAAGGATAAGGCAATGAAAATTCATCCGTGGGGGAAAGAGTCGATTCACCCACTCCAGCCACATAAAATGCACGACTCCTCGGCTGGGCTTGGATCATCTGGGGGCAATGCAACCCGGCCTGTGGCAACGCTGCACTAAGAAGCCCCCTGGTCAGAGGTTAAAGAACAGGAGGCAACCAGCCAGCCAACCCACTGCCGTGAAACCCTATTTTATTGTCCCATGAAGAGCTGCATGACCTACTCCTTCTGGGCTCCACACCCACGGCCACTGTCGCCCTCTGCAGGCCCCACGGTAAGGTGAGAGGAACAGCTCAGGCCCTCCCTACCACTTAAGGAACAGGAAGGCAACGCCCAGGTCTGGGTCTTCAGAGAAAAAGGCGTTCAGTCCACGGAGCCAACAGTCACGGGAAGTCAGAACTAAAGCTGCGTGGGTTGGGACAAAGGTCATGCCAGAGTTTACTTCTAAATTTGGCAATTTTTCCGGCCCCTGAGTGGCTCAATTAAGTGTCTACCTTCAGCTCAGGTGAGGATTCCAAAGTTCTAGGACTGAGTTCTGCATCGGGCTCCCCACTCAGCGGGGAGTCTGCTTCTCCCTCTGAGTCTCTCCCCTTCGTGCTCTCTCTCACACTCGATAGACAGATAAATAAATAAAATCTAAAAACAAATAAACAAACAAACAAAAAACCCCAAGAAACAAAAAACAAAATCCTGACAATTTTCAAAGAGAAGTATTTTCTTTTTTTGCTTTGTTTTTGTTTTTTCTTTGAAAGATTTTATTTATTTATTTGACAGAGAGAGAGAGATCACAAGTAGGCGGAGAGGCAGGCAGAGAGAGGGGGGAAGAGGCTCCCTGCTGAGCAGAGAGCCCGACGTGGGGCTTCATCCCAGGACCCTGGGACCATGTCCCGAGCCGAAGGCAGAGGCTTAATCCACTGAGCCACCCAGGTGCCCCAGGAAGTATTTTCAAATATTATTTTCGAATGGTAAGAGATTTACCTTCATTTCTGTCTATACGCACTTTTAAAAAAAAAGATTCTTTTGAGAGAGAGAGCAAGCAAAGAGTGACAAAGAAGAGGGAGAGAGAAATTTCAGCACATTCCTTGCTGAGCTCAGAGCCCGGTGCAGAGCTTGATCTCAAGACCCTCAGATCACAACCTGAGCAGGAAATAGTCTGATGCTTTACTGAGCCACCCAGGCACCGTACACATTCTGACTTTTTAAAAATAAAGTCTAGGGGTGACTGAGTGGCTCAGTGAAGTGTCTGTTTCAGTTCAGGTCATGATCTCAGGGTCCTGGGATCGAGCCCCACATCGGGCTCCCTGCTCAGCAGGGAGCCTGTTTCTCCCTCTGCCTCACCAACTGCTCCCCATCAAACAAAATCTTTAAAATAAATAAATAGTGTAATTTACGTAAACTGCAGGGCTCTTAGGCGTGCAGCTGGAGGAGTACCGCATGAACGTAACCCATAACCCATCAGGACACAGACATCAACCCAGAAAACTCCCTCGCGCTGCAGAATGGCCCCAACTCAGATACCCACGGCTGTGATTTCTGCCATCACTGATCAGCTCTGCCTGTTCTCAGCTTCACACCCGGACACACAGAGTATGTACTGTGCTGTCTGGCTTCTTTAGGCCCATACAGCATCTGTGGTACTGACCCTACGCACCTTCCTCCTTCCAGTGACAAACTGGAAGTCTCGAAAGCCAATATATACAAGATCACGAACCCCAGTGTAGTCTCGCCACATACAGGACGCCAAAACCAGCTTCTCAAACTGTTCCCACGGAAAACTAGTTCCAGGGGAGGTCAAGGTGAAAGCAGAGCGATCTCACTGAGCACTGACAGCGTCCCACGGACTCCCTGATGCACTGCACACATGGTAGGATTTACGCACGTCCACTGTTAGTGAAACGAATACATAAATGGACCCCACACAGTTAACTTCAGAAAATTCTTCACAAGAGGCACATGGATGGTTCAGTTGGTTGAGCATCTGACTTCAGCTCAGGTCATGATCCTGGGGTATTCCTGGGATTGACCCCTGTGTCGAGCTCCCTGCTTGGACAAGAGTCTGCTTCTTCCTCTGTCACCCTCCCCTCCCCTGATTTGTGTGTGCCCACTTGCTCTCTCTCTCTTAAATAAAATCTTAAAACAAAAACAACACCTTGACAATAAAGCTCCCTCCTCCTAGAGATTCAAAATACAGCACAGATTATTAATAAAGGCTCTGAGAAGGCCTGCAGTTAAAAAAGGCCCTTGAGCTTGGCAGTTCCCAAACCCTGGTGAGCACAGACTGCTTTCTTTTTTTTTTTTTTTTTTTTTAAAGATTTTATTTATTCATTTGACACAGAGAGAGAGATCACAAGTAGGCAGAGCAGCAGGCAGAGAGAGGAGGAAGCAGGCTCCCCGCTGAGCAGAGCGCTCCATGCGGGGCTCCATCCCAGGACCCTGAGATCATGACCCGAACCAAACGCAGAGGCTTAACCCACTAAGCCACCCAGGTGCCCCACAGACTGCTTTCAAAGTACAGCACAGTTTAAGTACAAAACACAGTACCTTGTAAACATACAGCACAAACATTCTGCAGAAACCAGCGTGGGAAATGCTGATGTAAGCAAGCCCCCGCCACCGCCAGTGAGGAAGTGGAGGCTCTGACAGGTGCCCTGCCCCAAACCATCTAAGTCAGTTCTAACCACTTTTATGATAGGACATCTTCTATCAAAACACCGTTGTGCAGGGCACCTGGTGGGCTCAGTTGGGACAGCGTCGGACTCTTGATCTCAGGGTTGTGAGTTCAAGCCCCATGCTGGGGGTCGAGTGATGACTTAAAAAAAAATAAAGGGGCGCCTGGGTGGCTCAGTGCGTTAAGCCTCTGCCTTTGGCTCAGGTCATGATCTCAGGGTCCTGGGATCGAGTCCTGCATTGGGCTCTCTGCTTGGCAGGGAATCTGCTTCCTCCTCTCTCTCTGCCTGCCTCTCTGCCTACTTGTGATCTCTCTCGGTCAAATAAATAAATAAATAAAATCTTTAAAAAAAAAAAAAAAAAAGCCTGCTTCTCCCTCTCCCTCTCCCCCTGCCTCTCTGTCAAATAAATAAATAAGGTCTTAAAAAAAATAAAAGTAAAATAAATAAAATGCCATTGTACTGAAGTAAGTTTTGGCTCCACCTTCCACAAAAGGCCACAGTGTACAACTGCATCTATGTTCACCACAGAACAGCACATGGTAGAGGAGCGCCCCACAGTGCAGGGTTCGTGCTCATTCTTAAGCAAACCGTGAGTTGGTGTGTTGGGAACATGCCACACATATGCAGAGGCTGGGAAAAAGAACCTAGTTAAGACAGTGGTTCTTGGGGAGCATGGGGGGGCTCCATCGTTAAGTGTCTGCTTTTGGCTCAGGTCATGTTCCCAGGGTCCTGGAATGAAGTCCCACATTGGCTCCCTGCTCGGTGAGCCTGCCTCTCCTTCTGCCTGCTGCTCCCCCTGCTTGTGTGCACTCTCTCTCTGTCAAATAAATAAAATCTCTAGAATAAAGAAAAAAAAAAAAAGTGGTTCTTGAACTTGACTGTGCGTGACAACCAGTTAGGGACTCTGTGAACACACAGGCTCTTGAGCCCTGTCTTCAGAGATTTTCAGGCACTGGCTCTGGGCGGTGCTGGGGCGACTAGACACCAGGGCCAAGGCTCACCTTCGTGATCTTCCCCCCACTGAAGTTGGCGAAGCGCTTGAGCGAGAGGGTTAAGACGTTGGACGTCCTGTGGATGGTGAAGCGCTTGCTGGCTGGGACCTTCTTCTTGCACCTGTGAGGAGGGCGTGTGGGAAAGGCGTCGGCCGGCGATCCGAGGAACGCGGTCGTCATGAGCCCACAGCGGCGACACCTGCTGTTGGCACAGGGCTCCCCGGCTGAGGGGCGCGCCCTGTGCATCCCCAGACACAACCCCTATGACCTAAGCAAAGGACAGAGGCGCAGGGACCCAAGGACCTGGGGGGAGCAGGACGGCGCAGAGCAACAAGGAAGCTCTTCCCCACAGAACACACTCGGTCCGGCACCCGGGTAGCAGCCCCGGGAGACCGCAGGGGCACCGGAGCGCGTTTGGCAGAGCGAAAGCACCAGGAGTGACAGGGGCGACCCGGGGTGGGGCAGGGACAAAGGAGAGCACACAGCCTCTAGGGCTAGAAAGACGGATTTCGTGCAGGGGAACAGTGTTTTGGCGCGGGATGATAAATCTGAGAAGTGCAACTAAGGAAACTATTCTCCAGCGGCTGCAGCTTCCGAATGAGCCGTTTGCTCACGGGAAGCCTGCGCAGCCCTCAGGAGACCCGGGCCCCGAAGGCAGCTCTCCCTGGGGACGCAGCACGGCAGAGCGGCTGGAGCGCACGGCACGGCCACATACGGTCGCCTACCACGCTGGGCCTGACGTCCCCGGGAGGGCGCTCCTGGTGCAGCGCACGGGCGACATACACGGACGTGCTCGAGCAACGCTGCAGCTACCTGTGCCCCGTGCCCGCCAGGCCTTCTGCATGAGGACCTACGCTCCGCCCTGGGGACCGGATGGCGGCCCGAGAAGGGGGGGCCCGGCCGCGGGAGGGTCAGGCGGGCTCCCGTGCTCCCAACGGCAGGCTTGCTTTGCTGGGGCAAAAGGAGACTTACTTGGCGCACATATAGGCGTTCTCTCCACTCAGGACATCTGGCTTCACGAAGAGTTCCAGAGCGCGCACGATGTTAGCGGCTTGCTGGGAGGACATGGACGGGGGCCGCGTCAACCGGGGGAGGCAGCGGACTCCGAACAGGCCAAGTGTAAGGTCTTTTCCAGGCTGAGGCAGCAAACCCCAGCAAGCGGCCGCACCCAAGCCGGCCCACCGGCTCCCCGGGTGCCAAGGCCCCCGCCCCGGCTGCAGCCACACAGGGCTGGAACGGGATGGGGACTGGCCTCGCCACGGCCCCCATGCGAGCAGCTCTGTGTCCTGCCCCCACGGTACGCTCGTGCCTCGGGACACGGAGCTGCACTTTATCTTCCTGTGTGAATGTGCACAGGGAAAAGGCTAGAAATCCACACGCAAAAATGGTGGCCCCTACCTTAAGGCAGGAGGAGTTGCAGTATGTCCTTATCTGCCCGGTGAACATGCCCTCACTGGCTCCCCTCGCCCCCCAGCCTCCCTGGCCAAGGACAAACACGACAGGGCGGAGCAGTGGTCCGTACCCGGATCTCCAGTGCGACGTCCAGGTAGGGGTCGTATGTGTCCGAGACGCTCTTGCACACCGAGCACTTCACTGCAACAGCACACGGAGGTGGTGGGGCGGCTGCAGGTGCCCCCCGTGCACCACCCGCCGTGTCCCCGAGACTCAGCCTGTCCCTCGTGAACCCCGCTATCTGGGGAGCAGGCTCGCTGACAACCAGAGTCTGTCAAACCCAGCGCCTCACTGCCCAGCGCAGTGTTGGACCTCCGTCACCACCCTGACCGTGGCCTTGGCTGCTCCGAGTCCCCAGCTGAAGGGTAACGGCCATCCACGAAGAACTAAGGAACTCAGAGAAAAAATAACGCCACCCTCTTCTACCAATGCGGGACATTCTGCTCCAAACCTCCCTGGAACAGCGACCCACGGGCAGGGGTGCATTTTAGAGGAGGCTGGGGCCAGCGTGGCTACCCCAGGTCTGCCCGCCAGGAAGGGACTCCACCTGGCCACGGACTCCCTGTCTTCCTGGTTCATGTTCTTATCTTCGACAAAGGGGTAGAGAAAATGCCGTCACTTACCACGGGATCTGAGATAGCCTCCAAAAATTTGATGGACCAAAGTAGTCGCCTGTGTTTGACGATCCAACCTGGAAAGGAAGCCACAGCCTTCAGGAGAAAGACAGGAGGCAGCCCCCCGCCCCTTTCACCCCCAGCCCAGCTCGCCCCTGGGGAATGCCCCACACAAGCATGGGTCTGATGCGCTCGCCCTGGCTCTGGGCAGGACCCCATCGTGCCACACGGCTCTGATGGGCCCGGCCCACCCCCCCACACCACTTCAGACGTCCGAGACCCTCACCCTCTCCGCAGGCTCCTCGCTCCCCACTGCACGGGAACGAGTGGTCGGAGAAACGCACCTAGTGCACCGAGTCTCGATGACCCGGTGACCCCGTCACCTGGAACGCACCCCTGTCCCCCAGCGCTCCCCACCTCAGTCCTGCCGTCAGCCCCTCTCCTGGCTGCCGTCACACACCCGAGCCTCTTATCTGAAGAGAGGAGCGAGCAGGGACAAACCCCCACCTCTGTATCTTTCAGCGGGATAGGAGCGGTCACGGCGAGGGCTCCAGGGTCAGGCCGGCCTCTACTCAAACCCCCAGCCCCATTTACCAGCCAGGATCTGAGGCCGCCCTAGGCCTCGGCTACTGCTCAGCTGCCTCACAGACCCGCGAAACCAAGCACCCCCACCGCACAGCTCTTCGTGTGACGAAGGTTCTGCGAACACCACCCTGTCTCTAGCCTCCACTCCTGGTATCTGCCTGTGACCCACGGAATCCAGCTCGGACTCACTCCTCAGAAACCGTCCCCCTCAGAGTCTCCTCTGGGACATAAATCCAGTAGACCGTAGTCTTTGTGCTGGAACACGACAGCCCTGGACAGAGCAGCTGGTCCCTCCCGGGCACGCTCCCCTCTCTGCCAGGGCCCCCTGAGCCCCCAGCTTTGCAGATGCCGCTCCTGAGTGCTGACTCCCGGGCCTGGCCGGCACTCAGCACTGCTGCCTCCCAGCACTCCTCCCCAGCCTGTGCGTGAACCATGGTGCCCTGCACCGGGCTTCCCCTGCAGTGTGTGGGACTGGCCACGGGACCAGTCACGGGACCAGGCACGACAGTGCAGCCCAGATTCCAGGAGCTCACGGATGAGGGGGCTGCACATGGTGGGGGACCCGCATGAGAACATACTGCCATTCTGCAAAATTAGAAAGTAAGAAACCAACTGCCACCATGTATTTTTACTGCCGTTTGTCAAGAGGAGTTTTTTTTTTTTTTTTTAAGATTTTACTTATTTATTTGAAAGAGAGAGAGCAAGCACACAAGCAGAGGGAGAAGCAGGCTCCCTGCTGAGCAAGGAGCCCGATGCAGGACTCGATCCCAGGACCCCAGGATCATGACCTGAGCTGAAGGCAGAAGCTTAATTGACTGAGCCACCCAGGTGTCCCAAGAGGAGGACCATTTTCACTCCCCAAATCATCGTGGACATGACCTCAGCACAAACCGGAAGCTTGCTTGTGGCCCGCCACGTGTGATGGCGGCTGCTGAAATCCAGGTGGCCCCGAGCAGGCCTGGCCCGGCCGTGAGAACAGGAGGAGCAAACCATCACACAGAACCCCATCTCGGGACCCCGAGGCAGAGCAAACTCCAAGCTCAAACCAGCCGTCAGGAGGAAAAAAGCCGGATTCCAGAAAGCTGCCTTCAGCAGACCCACGGGAGCCCTGCTGGATGGAGATGCAGGCTGGTCTCGGGAACACCGAGGGAGAGACCAGGGACTAAAGGCAGCCCTAGAGTCACCCAGAAACCCCGGCAGAAGGAGGAGCCTGCCGGGTCCTAAGACACAGGCCATGCCAAGGGCTGTCCAGTGCTTAGCCTCCGGGACACGAGGCACCCTGGATCGAGACCCACGCAAACCACTGGAGCCAGGGGTGGTGCCGAAGCGGTCTCAGTCCCGCCCAGGCACCGGCGGAGGAAGACGAGAGCAAGAGTCACAGACCCCAACTGTGAGGACCAGCCCCCGGAAGCAAGCACCAGGCAGACAGAAAGAGCAAGATGCGATCCCCAGCTCACCTAAAAACCCTCAAACAGGTGTCCAGGGAGAAAAAGACCGGCATGACAAGTTTCGCAGATGGAGAAAGCGAACGAACGTGGGGCCGTGACGAAATCACGCTGGGAACGAAGTGGGAAGGTGAGGGGCCCAGGTGAGAAGAGGTTCAAGTGGGCGCGGGGGAGGGCGCGATGAGGCAGAAAGCAGCCGGAGGGGAGGTCGAGAACAACCAGGCCGCCGGGGAGAAGGCGGTCCTGTAGGAGACCCCCGTGACTGGAGGCCCTGACGCAGGCCTCTAACACCGAGCCGATACTGTCACGTGCTCCGGAGGGGACAAGGCTCTGACAACTGCGAGTGTCCCCGCTGAGGACAGGATGCAGGGCGCACACCCCACCGGGGAAACCGCACCCGGGGGCACGACACACGGATGCACGACGTCTGCCCCATTTACCGTCGTGCGCTCTCGAGCCACGACACTCAAACTGAGCTGAACCAAGTGACAGCGCTTGGCGCTTGGCTGGCAGAAACGGTTTCTGCGCTCATGATGCCTGAGTCCTCGGGGCCACAGGTGCAGCCTCTCGTTGTCCCTGGTCAGGTGTCTACCAAACCGACCGACGACGGTCAGCTCTAAAGATGCTCCGAGAGAAATCCTTGGGCTTTAAACAGTGAACGAAGATCCTGAATCGTCTCAGTAAGGTCCTTGCAAGGTCAAGAGAGGGCCCGGCCTCGGGCTTCCGGAGCCCCGCATCCCCAGCCCAGGTCCACCCAGCCCGGGGTTACTGAATGCGGGAAACACTGAAGCAAAGCTGGGGACGAACGCGGGAGGAGAACACAGTAAGCTAAGAGGTAAAGCACCTACGAGGCAGGCGGAGACGGAAGGATGGAGGTGCCGGGCCCCCAAACACTGACACACAGAACCACGGTCCAGAGAAGAGCAAGGCCATGCGCAAGCGTGCGTGGAGAGGCATTACTGGGTCGGAGATCCACGTCTTCCGAGCTGCGGCAGCTAAGACACAACTGCACAAAGGGAAACCGGAGAGAGGGAGAAACACGGCCCATGTGCCCTCATTGTAAGCCTCAGCATCACGGCCGGGCCAAGACCCAACTCCAGTCATCACAACAGATGCAGAGGGCTGAACTCGCCTACGAATGAAACAGGCTTTCAACAAAGATGGGACCGTGTGGGTATGTGACCACAGCCGCGTCTACCGAGAAAAAGCTCCAGGAGGCCCAAGGAGGCGGGCACCTGCCAGAGAGAGGACACCAAACACCGGCCCAGCGCAGAGACCGAGGCGGAGGCAGCGAGCACGCCGGGGCAGGCGGCCGGGCACCCGACCACCCGCCGACGCAGAGCACACCGGGGCAGGCCCCGCGCGCACGGGTCACAGGGCCGGCACGAGCGAGGCCCGCGAAGCAGAAACAGCATGAATGTGCTCTGCCCACACGTCCATCTAGTCTCAGACAGAACCGAAAGGAAAGTCACTTCCACCTGCACATCAAACTGGCTCGTTCAGCTGACACGACTCCTACTTTTTCTCACTTCACGAAGAGCAGCAACGCCTTTCTCGCGGACGGGTATGCGGAAAGCGTCCCACAACCCCCTGCACGGGGGCCTGGCTGTGCCTGGCTCACCTGACGTCAGCCATGCGCATCCTTCCGCCAACACCTGGCCACTACTGTGCCCCGGGCCACGGAAGGCTCATAGCCACCCACCCTGCTGCCCAGACGACACACGTGGACGCCCCCCTACCACCCACAGGCCCAAACCCTGAACCTATCCGTCCTACCTAGCAACCTGGCCCGTCCCCCCAGATGCTCCCATCCCTGCAGCATCGGGGTCACAGGCTGGCGCGGTGGCACGGTCAGCTGCTGTCCTCAACCTCCCCGGTGATTCTGCCATATGACCAGGGCTGGGAGCCCCTAGGGGACGTGCTGTACCTACCTGCGTGGCAGGGAGGCCACACGCCCTCCCCACCTGCAGGCCTCCCCCGGGACCAGCCACATTCCTTACCTCCTCCCTCCCCATCTCAGCCCCACAGGGACTCCTAGCAGGCCTCCTGCGGGTAAGAGGGCAGCAGAATTCTCCTGGGAACAGCTCCCAGGATCCCTCCGCGACAGCACTTGCCACGTGACCTTGTAGACACTGGCCAGTATCTGGCTTATCCTTCCCTCTCTGAGCTTCTCCCAAGAACCCAGTCTTTCCCCTGGAAGTGCCCAGTGCGAACCCAGCGCCTGGCACGCAGGCAACATGGGCAAAGACCTCAAATCGTTAGCTAGAGCCCAGGGCGGGGAGAGGCACCTAAGGGCAGCCTCAGCGTCCATCCACCTCTAGGGACCGAAGCGGAAGAGCATGTGATCGCGATACACATCTCAGTACAGCGAGGGACAGATGCCAGAGGAACCCATGGGACGTCTTCTCAGGGTTTAAAAAGAACCGCATCACCGAGACCAGAGGTTTCCCACGATCACAGCTACTACCCGACTTTGTTGAAGGACATTCCGGATGCTTAAGCTGTTTAAGGAGCATTTCCAGGTTCCAGGACTCAGTTCTACCCCAAGCACAAGCAACAGCCCTAGAACAGGGAGCATTTTCAGCCTATTTCCTTTTGTCTGAACCCAGGCGCCAGGAGCTGCAAAAACATCCCTGACCATAACTGTTTCACGAAAGGGAAGACGTGGCAGGAAGTCAGCGACCTGTCACGTGCGTCTGTCTCTGCTTTCCCATCCGAAATGAAGACATCGTAACCAGGCAGAATGAAGCCTGTCACACACCTCCCGCCCTCCGATGTCCCCGCGCTGTCGTGAAGACGCTGGCATCCCTACCCCGACCCTGTCTCACAAGCACGAGGTGGTTTTTAAGAGAAGGAAAGAGCCCAGGACAGCAGCTGAAGGCCCTCAGAAGCACCTGCCAAAACGTTTCCCTGCAGCGAGCTGCAGGGACGGGGCTCCCCCTCGGTGCCCGCCACCGCCCCCCGTCCCGGCGCGGAGCTGCGCGGGCTGTGGGAGCGGTCCTGCACCAGAGCTTCAGCAGGCGCGGGACCTGCCTCCCCGAGAACGGGCTTTGGCTGCCTCCACGGCAGCGGGGTCTGAAGCCCCTCAGGACAGAGGAGGCACATACTTGGCGCAGCCGTTCAAACAGGCCTTCTGCATAGCGTCCACGATATACCGGAGAAACTCATGTGCATCCTCTTGGTTCCCAAAGCGGAAGTGCCGAGCAATTTCTAGAGAGAGAGAGAAGCATCAGACCAGCAGGGACGAGCTCACGCCTTCTCCCCCATCTCCCACCGCTGTGTGCTCATCGGCGACCCCCGCCGTCCCCGGGGGCCAGCAGCAAGTGAGGGAACCAAGAGCTCAGCAGGAACCATGTGTCCCAACCCCAAGCGCTCGCGGCGGGGGTTTTCTTAGGCGACCAGAGGGCCCACACTGTGCATCCTCCACAGGAAGGCACGGATGCTGCACATCAGCGGGCACTAAGGGTGGGAAAGCCTCTGTGAGCTAGTTTTCCAGGAGCCGGCACAGAGCACAGGCAGGTCACAAGGACGCCGCACAAGGTTTCAGGAACCAACTGACCTGTGTCTTCTACCAAGCAAACAGGCGTCTGTGCTAACTGGTCCTGGGACATTCGGAAAAGCCCCAGCCTCCCCCTCCTCCCTGAGACACAGCCCCCAGCTGGCCCAAGCATCCGCACCCGTTAAGGGGTCAGCGCCCCCTGCCTCCTGACCCACACCAGCCCCTCAGTCAGTACCACCACGTGCTCTGAAGTCTGTGACGGGAGGTCGTAGGACTCCTGGGGTTTGCTGCTGACTCCTCCCCACGTCCCCAGTGCCCTGCGCCCCCAGCGCCACCACAGACTCGGGCTGAGCTGCCCTCTGGTCGGGGCCAGGGGACTCTTACTTTTCAGGTCTCGGATGAAGGAGACGGGCTTGATGGCGTTGCCGCTGTTGGCGAAGGCCTGGACCATGTGGTTCTGCATGAGGCACAGCATACAGAAGCTGCCTTGGTGACCTGCGCGGCACGAGGCGGTCCTGGTTGGTCAGAGCTCCCCACTCGCTCCTGACGCCCCCGTCCAGACTGCGGTCCCCACACGCACCCCACCCCAGGCTTGTGCTACTGACCTATGCGAGCCCTCTCTGTGCGCCCTTGGTGCTAGTTCCTGATAAGAAGAGTAAGTCTGACTCTCAAAATCAGCTTATAACAACATGTCGGCCACCTTCTAACCTGTGCCACGTGGTCAGTAAGTGAGAATGTTCTAGGGATTCCCGACAACCCTGAGTCTGCTCCTCAAACATGGAATCCCGTCCATGGTGACACAGCTCTGCCTCCGAGAGCCCAGGCGGCCAGAGCGCGCGGCCAGACTGTACAGAACAGGTGCCGGCAGAACTCGACTTACAAAGGGGGCCCAACTGAGACCACAGGCCGCGGCCTGCCAGCCCCTGCCACATCCGAAACTCTGTTGCTGCTTGGGCAGCAGGCTGGAGATCGGTACCTTCTAACATTTATTACAAATTAAGAGATCTTTTATGCACAAAGCACAAAGCCTGTACCACTCAGATCCAGTTGAGGTATCTTCAAAGTAAAATGCCGCTGTCACAGTGACGTCCCCTCCATCACACTGCCAGGAGTCTCTCGCTGGAGGAACCACTAACCTCAGTGGGTCCCGACTGCTCCCGTTAACGTAGTTCCTACACATGTGTAGACCCACATGCAGCAGGTGTGGGTAAGCTTGCTTTGCACAAACTACACCACGTGGTATGTAGTGGTCAGTGGTCCTAACGCAGCTCTGGGCCCTTCACATAGACTAGAACTTCTCACCCAACGGAGAAACCACAGTTCACGTACGTGTTCCTGCTGACACACACGGATCCTTCTGTGTTCCTGCTATCACAGACAATCCTGCACCCGTCTCGGTGTCCAACCTTCTCGAAGGCATAAACTCACCAAAGACTTCTGGGTCCAAGGGCAAACCCACGATCAGTGCGGTCTCAGATACACTCCAGTACTGCCCAAGCAGACCCGGTCGTAACACAAAATGCACCAGCTGTCCTCCCCGTGCAATAGCTCTCCTCACCCAGGTACTTCGACCCACTCCAAGTCAGTAACAAAGCAGCCTGCAGTCTGTGCTCTTTAGAAACAGAACATAGCTTGGGCTGGCAAAGATGTGGAGGGATAGGGACCACTC
>NC_081572.1:3153752-3175701 GCF_022355385.1 Mustela nigripes | reverse complement strand
GCTGTGCACCGTTGCTGGGGATGCACACTGCTCCAGCAGCTGTGCACCGCTGCTGGGGATGCACACTGCTCCAGCAGCTGTGCACCGTTGCTGGGGATGCACACTGCTCCAGCAGCTGTGCACCGTTGCTGGGGATGCACCTGCTCCAGCAGCTGTGGAAAACAGGAGGGTGCTCCCTCAAACAATTAAAAAAACCCAGAATTCCCAAACAGCAATCCCACTTCTGGGTTTACACGTAGAAGAAACGAAAGCAGGGCTCAAACAGGTTCTATGCACCAGCCTTCCCAGCATTATTCATAAGATGTAACAGAAGCCAAGTGTCCACCAACAAGTGAATGGGTAAGAAACGCAGGATGTACGCACAACAGACTATTACTCAGCCTTAAAAGCTGATCTGACACCTGCCACACCACCACGGATGAACCTTGAGGATGTGATGCCGCGTGAAGCCGGCCGGTCACAGGAAAATCAATACTGTAGGATTCTGGTTCCGCGAGTGGCTGGAGTCGCCCAGCTCGCAGACAGAAAGGAGGAGGGTGGGCCCCAGGGGCTAGGGGAGGCGGACGGGCAGTCAGGGTTGAAGGGGCAGAGCTGCTGTGTGGGAAGAGGAAGGAGCTCTGGAGATGGATGGCTGCACCATAACGTAAATGTTTTTAATGCCTCTGAGCTGTACACCCAGAAGTGGTCGATTCTGGGGCACCCAGATGGCTCGGTTGGTGGAGCATTTGACTCGACCCAATGGCCATGAGTTTGAGCCCCACGTTGGGCATAGAGAGTACTTGGGGAAAAAAATTAAATGGCAAATTTTACATTATATGCATTTACCCCAGTACCGAAGTTTTATCTTAAAAAAAAAAAAAAAAAATGCTAGGGGCTCCTGGGTGGCTCAGTGGGTTAAGCCGCTGTCTTCGGCTCAGGTCACAATCCCAGGGTCCTGGGATCGAGCCCCACGTAAGGCTCTCTGCTCAGTGGGGAGCCTGCTTTCCCCTCTCTCTCTGCCTGCTTGTGATCTCTCTCTCTCTGTCAAATAAACAGATAAAGTCTTTTAAAAAAATAAATTAAATAAATAAAAATTTTAAAAATGCTACCCCTCCCAAATTAAGAAATTAAAAAAAAAAAAATGCTACTACATACACGACCCCTCTGGAGGATTCTTGGAAAAGTTTGTATGAGCACCTTTACAAAAAGGGGAGACTTTCACTTCTCATTTCAGAGCTTTTGGATTCTTCTGACCCTAACCATTAATTATTTTTAAAATAACAATAATGCCTGAGGGGCTCAAATTTGGGCAAAAAACTAAAACATGCTATTAAAAGAACTTAAACAGGGGCGCCTGGGTGGCTCAGTGGGTTAAGCCGCTGCCTTCGGCTCAGGACATGATCTCAGGGTCCTGGGATCGAGTCCCACATTGGGCTCTCTGCTCAGCAGGGAGCCTGCTTCCTCCTCTCTCTCTCTGCCTGCCTCTCAGTGTACTTGTGATTTCTCTCTGTCAAATAAATAAATAAAATCTTTAAAAAAAAAAAATAAAAAAATAATAAAAGAACTTAAACACAAGCATTCACAATTGCGGAGTTTCAGAGTAATGCAGAGGGACCCTGGGGCCTTCACAGCACAGGCGTCCCGAGGGAGGGCGAGAGCCCACCGCAAAGAGGGGCTGATCTTGGCTGCTTCCACTCACGCCCTCGCTCCCATGGGCTGCAGAGTATGTGTGGCGGGTTACGGGGACTGCCGGTGTCACCGCCTTTGGCTACACCAACCCTAACAGAGCTGACAAAGGTTCAGCCGAGGAAGCCGGCTGAACAAGAGAAGGACAGAGCGACCTAAGTCCAGAGAGGGGGGGTCTCCTTACCACAGTCACGAGAGAAGAACGGTGCTGGGTGCCGGGGGGCTCAGTCAGCTGCGTGTCTGACTCTTGATCTGAGCTCAGGTCATGATCTCAAGGTCATAGGACTAAGCCCCACCTCAGGCTCTGCACTGGGCCTCTGAGTCAGCTTGAGAGTCTCTCCCCCATTCTGTCCCTCCCCCCACCCAAGTGCGCACTCCCTCCCTCTAAAAAAAAAAAAAAGGCTTAAAAAGACAAGAAAACCAAAAAAAACCCCACAATGACAGCCCAGTCAAGTCTTGCTAAAAGTCTACCCAGAATGCGTGCGACATCACCAAGGTCACTACCAAAACAGATTTATGACCGACTTCACCTGCCGGGGCCCGGTGCCTCAGTATGTCAACTCCAGCCACCGCGGAGCCATCACCATCACAAGATGCTTAAAATGCCATTTCCTGCGCATGTCACCTTTCACTCATTTAAAAAGCAGCAACATAATGAAGCTCCCCGAAGACCTCACACAAGTGCGCATCTGGACGCTGTCCCTCTCTGGCTCCCGACTCCCTGCCTCCGGCTCTATCCCGATTTCCTGACTTATTTTCATTATTTCATTATCCTTATTTCATTATTTTTCACCAATTTTAAAAAATCATTTTTAAGTCTCATCCCCTATGTGGATACCTAAACACTGTATCGTCTTGTTTTCCAACTCCATAAATAACCATCCAGGCTGGACGCAATCTCTGGGGCTTTTCTGGGCACCGGGTGGCGGCGCGCACGAGCGGTCTTCCTTCCCCACACCTCGCTGCTACCCCGGCAGGGGCCCGCGCCGTGTTTCAAGCATCCGTCCTGCTGACGGGCACCTGAGCGGCTTAGTTTGCTGCCTACAGATGATTTTACACACAGGCATCCTGGCAGGCACGGACCAGAGCTCTTCTGCAGGAGGACACCCGCTGGCTGGTAGGTTGCCTGGAAGCTGAGGCCAGTTCAGACGACCATAGAAGGTTCTCCTCATCCTCATGCTGACACAGTACCGCTCGGCCTCCGCAGGCACACCCATCGCAAAGGCGTCACTACACCTGTCACCACTTCGAGAGCATGTCCCTGGTTCCCGTCTCTCCCTACACTCAAACCACGAGTTTCCTCTTCTGTAAAATGCCGGTTCGTAATTTTCTTTTGCTTTTTTAGGAGTGCTCTTTCCCTTGTTGGTCTGAATGATTTCCACATTCTTGGTAGCGATCCTTTGTGGGTTGTGTGTCCTGGGTCTTGCCTCCAGGTCGTAGCTCCCTGTTTGCCTTTTAAGTGTTTTCTGGAAACAAATGTTAACTTCAATGCAGCTGAATGTGTCATTTTTCTTTTGTAGTTGGTGCCGTCTGAGCCTTAAGAAATCTCCCATCCCAAGGTCAGAAGGAGATTTACCAATGTTGGTTATAAGAATCTAACATTTACTTTTGATATTAAATTTTTAACGTGTTCTCTGAGCACAGGTGTGTGAAACGGGGATCCTATTCGCTTCTTCCATATGTAAGCCCGAGCTCTTGTGATGTTTCATTCATTTCAAATGGGAGACACGTGAAGAACCGACACGTCACACACCTCCAGGTGTACGCAGAGCCCTGGGCTCTATTCCGTTCCTTCGGTGAGCGGGTCCCCTCCCTGACCCAAAACTATGATGTCTTAATCTAACTTGACAAGACTTCATAGTTGCTAAGGTGCTTCTCTTCGCATAGTCTCCTTCAGAGGTGTTTTGGTGATCTGGGGTCCTTTGCCCTGCTTTTCCATAGAAATGTTAGGATCAGGTGGAGTCATGTTAATTGGGGGGGGAATCAACGTTTTGTGACAGTGAGGCTTCCCTCTGAAGGCAGCTCTCTTCAGGTATGTAGACGACCGTATCATGTCTTCCTGTGAAGGATTTCTTGGTAAATTGAAACCTAGATGCTCTATCACTTTGGTTGTGATTCTGAATTTTACAGCAGCAAATAAATTTTTTTAAAGATTTTATTTTATTTAAGATTTTATTTGACAGAGACAAGTAGGCAGAGAGAGGGGGAAGCGGGCTCCCTGAGAGCAGAGAGCCTGATGCGGGGCTCGATCCCAGGACCCTGAGACCATGGCCTGAGCCGAAGGCAGAGGCTTTAACCCACTGAGCCACCCAGGCACCTACAGTGGTGAACATTTTTAAAAACTTTGTTATTTGGTGTAGAGAAATTCAACTAATTTTTTTTTTTAATACTAATATCATATCTCGTCCCACTGACAAATTTCTACTTAGATTCTCTCGCTTTCCAACGTAGGAATGTCATTTTCAGGGAACGACAGCGCGCTCCCTCCTTTTCCCTCCTAGGACACGGCTGGGGCAGCACCGACACATCTTCAGCACAAGTGGCGAGAGGCCCTTGCTCCCCTCTGCATTCTGAAGGATGTGCTTCCAATATTTCCCTATCTGGAACGTTCTTCTGCATGCCTAGTAGATGCCCTTTATCACGGTAAGGGAACTCCTTCCTGTTGCTCCTTCGCTAGTTTATCATAAACTTCTTCTGGGGGCACTACTTTCAGGCGACCTCTCTCTTTCAATCTGTCGATACAGTAATTAAGGAAGCAAACTTAGCAGTCTCCTCCGTAGCACTTACCGTGAGCCAAGTACTATTCTGAGCACTTTACGTCAGTCGTTCAAGCTTCCCAACACCTCTATTGGGGAGATGATATTCTTACTTGGCTGATGAGGAACAGGAAGCTTCTAGAAGGTTAGGTAACATTCCAGGGATCACAGCACTTCAGGGCAAAGCCAGGACAGGGCGCAGCAGGCCCAGCTCCGGAGGAATGGGTTCGCCTGCCGTGCTGTGTGCGTTCCACGGTCCCACTCCGAGGACAGCCCTGCATCACCAGGACGAACACGAGCCACTCGCAGTGTGGCAGAGACGACTGCCTGCGGCAGTATTCGGTCTAGAAGTTCTGTAACTACACTCGTAAATGGGACCGTACTGTTGCTTTCTCCTCCTGTACCTGCTTAATTCTGTTACCTGAGAATCTAATAAAGTGAGCTGAGGGTTCTCTATTCTCTGGCAGAATCTGTTTCTCTAAATTTTCATAAAGCTCATCCAGAAGCCATCTCAGCCTGGTATTTTCTTCATGGGAAGATTTTTAACCACCAACCCAATTTCTTGAACAGTCAGCAGGCTTTCTGCTTGCTCTGGTTTTGCTCCCTGACATTTTATTTCACCTTTGTCCTCTCACATCTCTGGGGCGCACCGCATAAGGGACACAGCACAGACGGGTACCCCCATGGATGTGGGGTCATCGAAGGGACATTTTTTTTTTTTTTTGAAGGTACATGTTTTGTACGTGTTTTTTAAAACACCTTTCTCCCCTTGGGTACTCATTCCCAGAACAGGCTGGGACCAACACTCCACCCCAGTGCCCGGCTCCCATGGCCTGGCCTGCAGCAGGCACACGGCAGATGCAGCTTTCATCAGAAACTATGTCGCAGGCTCCGCTCCTGAATCTGCCCCGGGCCAAGGGCTGCTAGCACCACGGCCGCATGGGTCCATCTCCCCAGGACACCAGCCGGTCCCCGCGCCTCCCAGCCCACCCGTAGGGCCAGCGGCACTCACAGTTGCGAGTATGTTCCTTGGAGAGCAGGTAGCTGGCCAGAGGCGGGGTATAGGTCAAGCACTGGAGGGTCGAGTTCAGGAAGCAGGTGTTGCCGAGGTTGTGAAGCCCCGCTCCCACGCGGTAAACCCGCTCCCACTTCAGTGACAGCCGCTCCGTGGGGAAGAGCACCTTCTGCGGGGCGGGGACGCCATCACCACCGCTCTCGTACGCGTGCTCGCTGCCTGTGAGAAAGAGACAGGGAGGAAAGCAGGGCTTCAGTCTGCGCCCGGGGGGTCATGAAAAAGAAATCGCCGACAGGCATACTCCGCGTGCACTTGCCAAGACGCGGTGTCGAAGGGTAACCAGTGTCCCCTGGCAGTTACTAGAAAGCCCCGGTGAAAACTCAGTCATCCCGTGGCTCCCGCGGACTGCTCAGGTCTGGAATTCCAGGAGCCCTCGTGGAGGAGGAGACGACACCCCGGGAACAAAGAGCTAGAGCCAGGCCTCAGCACTCCGAAGCCCGGCCCGTTTCTCCGGCTCGTTTCCTAGCCCCGCTTTTGATCCTATCAAACACACACAGTCCCAAGGGTTCCTAAAGATACAGATGCCATCGTGAGGCAACCCCGCGTCGCTACTTCCGTAACTACAGAGCACCGACCCCAGAGAAGCTTCCCCACTCCGACCACATCTGCTCTTGTTCCCCCACTCTGCCAACACTCCGCCAGCCGCACGGCCAACACACAAGGGTGGGGCCCCTTCTGCCCACCCCCCAGGCGTTCGTACCCTGTCTCCTGGACTGTGGCTCGTCTGCACTCCTGTGGCGACTCGCTCCCTCTGTTTTAGGGTTCAGCAAGACATATTTGCTCTTTAAGGACTCCAGCTGATAGGAGAAACTCTTGCTGGCTGGCTCGAACTCGATCTTCTGTAAAAGGACTTTCTTGGCAGAGGAGGCCAGAAGCTTCCCCAGGTCCCCATCGTCGGCCGAGTCCTTGCGGCCGGGTTTCAGGGCTTCCTTCAGCTTATCGACTATGGGCATGGTGCATCACTGTGGGGACAAGAAGGAGCACAGAGTGACGAGTAACTAAGTCCCAGGAACCAAGTGTCACTTCTCTGAAAGTCCCCTCACGTCTTTCCGGACGCTGAGCACTACCAAGGCTACTCTGGCTTGGCTGCCAGCACCACGAAGGAGGTGTGAGACACAGAGAAACACTACCGACCGCCGTGACAGAGCCCGTGCCTCCGTCAGGAAGGGAAGGCACTTCCACAAACAGCACTAAAGAGACGAAGGTGGCCCCGGGAAGCTGGAGGGCCCCGTAGCATGTCCTTGTTGAGCGACTACGGGCCCCGGCTTGGCGCAATCTCCTCTGGGGGTGACCACATGGTCCTAACGTCGGCTCAAGAACGGGGCGGGGGGGGGGGGGCGCCTGGGTGGCTCAGTGGGTTAGGCCACTGCCTTCGGCTCAGGTCATGATCTCAGGGTCCTGGGATCGAGTCCCGCATCGGGCTCTCTGCTCAGCAGGGAGCCTGCTTCCTCCCCTCTCTCTCTCTCTGCCTGCCTCTGTGCCTACTTGTGATCTCTCTCTGTCAAATAAATAAATAAAATCTTTAAAAAAAAGTTAAAAAAAAAAAAAAAAAGAACGGGGGAACACTGGTGCTCGGAAGACACTCTGGCTGCACACACAGACTACACGCTTCCAGAATGAGCGTGGTGAGTTACAGCGCACGCCTCTGTGCTCGAGCTTGTGCTCTTCCAAATGAAGGCCAGAGGGCACGGGTCATCAATGAAACACTGCGAGTCCACACTGACCCACACTGGAAGTGCAACACACGCAACAGATCTCAAAGACTTGGTGTAAGAATGTAAAACATCTCAATAATCCTGAGCCGGGTTACAGGCTGAAATGATAAAATTTTACACACACTGGGTTAAGGAACATGAAAATCAGTTTCACTTGCTTTTTATTACTTATGTGGCTACCGGAAAATTTTAAATTATACGTGTGGCCTGTGTTATCGGACAGCGCTTGTATAGATGATCTTTCTGAAAGTGAGGGAGGGGAGACGGGACAGTGGTGAGACGGGCACGGTTCCCGCAAGTCATCCAAATCTCAAGAGGGAGATGACAGCTCCGGGTGGAGAGCGGCAGGCCTGGCTTATTCCCGTACCTATCGGCTCTAAATTCCAGGGACAACCACTGTGACCTCCCAGGTCCCCTATTCTGTGTAAAACAGGGGGCTGAAAGCAGCACCAAAGGTGGATTGGAGGTTACCGCGGGGAGAGCGTGCTGCAGCGCTGGAAACACGACTGACCAGGAGTCCCCCCGCCCCACCCCCAGTCACCTCTGACTGCAAGTCACTACCTTTCAACTCAACCATCCCAGCCAGGGCTCAAAGGCAATCTGAGTCACAGTTAGAAAAATAAGTTGGTTAACTGCTCACTGTCATCAGAAAAAGGAGGACCCCGTTAGGTACCCAGCACCCAGTCAGCCACAGGGCACTGCCGTGGCAGGAGGAGCCTGAAACTTAGTGACAGCACCTCTTACTAAGCCGTTCAAATGTATCCTTATGGAGCATCTCACTCCCCACACGGGTCAAATTTTTTTATCTATAAAAACTTGTGTGGGCAGGGGGAGGCACGCTTGGGGGTTCAGTTGGGTGGGCGTCTGCCTTCGGCTCAGGTGGTGATCGCAGGGTCCTGGGAGTGAGCCCTGCATCAGGCTCCCTGCTCGCTAGGAAGCCCGCTTCTCCCTCTGCCCGTGGCTCCCCCTGTTTGTGTACATACTCTCTGTCTCTATCAAATAAATAAATAAAATCTTAAAAAAAAAAAAAAGCAGCAAGCACAAGTTCTTTGATTTGAGGAAATAAAAGAACCTTTCCCAAGGGGAATTATCGAAGTGTTCCTACCCACTGAAGCACTGCTCCTGGGCGATAAGCCAGCGACGCGGGGAAATGAAAAACGACTCTGAAGCCTGTGCTGGCTCACCTGGGATGGCTGACCTCGGGCGTGTTGGGGCTGCAGCATGGGGTCAGGTTCCGGCCAGACTGGGCAGACGCAGGGCAGGACCCTCCGGTTCATGAGCTCCTTGGCTGCGCCCCATGAAATCACCAAAGCTGCAAGTCTGTCGACCCGAAGGGGCGTCAGAATCTGTGGGGTGAACAGGGCACCACGTGAGGCCTCTCTCTTCCACCATCTCAGCCCCACGGCACTGACCCAGGGCGGGAAGGCAGGCTGTCTGTCTGGAAGAGTCTGTCTGAAGGAGTATGGATGGTGCTGGGTGGATTCGGGAGTCTGGGGAAGAACTGAACAGACTCGCTACAAGTTACTACAACGTACGTGATAGGAAAACACCGCCCTTGGCTTGGTATCTTAACCTTCAGGCCCGTGACAAGCCCAGTGAACAAAAATCTTCGGTGAACTCCAGTCTAAATCACTTTCCAAAGAGTGAAAGGGCTGACTTCCAGATTTCATAAACCAGAATTTCAAAAAAAAAAAAAAGGAAAAGCATCGAAGGAGCAGTAAGAATTACCGAATTACCATATTTTCACTTTGGCTAAGTGCAGATTTTTTCCCTTGAACTACCATCCACAATCACTGTAACTACATAAAATTAAAATACTTAAAACATTTTTTGCTGCGGAAGCCTTCAGATACGTACAAGTTGGTGGGAACAACACAGGGACCACCACGTTCCCCTTATTCAGCACCAGTAATTGCTGCGCAGGCCCACACCTGATTCCTCTCCTGTCCCCACATTACTGACCGCAAATTTCAGATAGATCGTGCCTCACCGCCATAAATAAAAAGTCTACCAACCACAAAACAAACGGGGGGGCATGATGAACATGATCTCAGAATAAAGCCAATCGGTGAGGTGGAGCTTCCAGTCTCACAAAAATCTCCTTATACGACCGTACCTCCACGTGGACAGACGGACATGGGTCCAAGGGCAAATGCTCGGGAATCAAACAGCAAGACAACAAACAGAACTCGGCAGATAATAACCCAATTTATTTCAAGAGAAGAGATTTCAAGAACATCTATCCCACAGCCTACTCCTCATGGTGGAAGTCAGAGATTTCGAGCAATTTTTCAATTTCTGACAAAGATCGACCTCTATGTCACCAGTTCCACCCAAAACATCAACAACAACCAAAAAAATGTGCTCTCTCTGAGGTGTAGGAACCCAGAGAAAAATGTCCTTGTAATCAGCAGGCCCTCTGATGACCGTTGGACAGAACGCGCTTCAAAAACCCGGCAAGGGTGCTCCCTCCGCTCCGCCCTCCAGGAACAGCTCAGGCTCCTCCAGGCCCATTTCTACCTCCCCGAGGAGGAAAACAGCATCCGCAGAACACCCTTCAAGCATATTCTCTCTCCCTCCTCCCTCTAAATGCACTTTTCCGGGATGAAATGCACCCAAGACTCACAGGGTCAACCACGTGCCGGTGGGGGAGGAGCCCAGATGGACAGAGCCTGGGGCCTCTCAGGGGCACTTTCACAGGGGCCTCCGGTCCGCAGAGCCTGCAGGACACGGGTCTCCAGCCGGGAAAGGGTAAGCAGAGCCTCCCTCTCCTTGGCGGCCTGGTTCTAGGCGTCTCTTACAGCAAGCAGGCTGGCCACCATGCTTTCCTCGCTCATCTGTCTCCGTTTCAGAAGCTCCTCTGCCTCGCCCCTCGTACCCCAGGGGAGGCTCAACTCTCCCGAATAAAACACGGGGTACTGTACAGCCGCACAGCCTGTCCCACCCAACCACATTCACCATAACCATGACCCTGAAGAAGGTTACCCTCTCCAGGGATAAGTCTTTCCCACATTTCTTACTAAAAGGGGGGGAAAAATGAAATTCCAGCAGGGCCGCCCAGCAGAACAGGCTCCTCCAGATTTTGACTTAAGGCATTCCAGGGTTAGTCTGGGTCCTGCCCTGGTGATGCTTCCCTGGGCAACGGCTGTGCCCGAGACCGACAGAGACCACGGCCGTCCCCGATTCCCCGGGGCTCCTGGCTGGGGCAGCTCTATCCCCCACCACTGGTCGCGGTTCCCCGGGAACAGCAAAGAGCGCGCCTCCCCGACCCTGTCTGCGAAACCCCCAGCCCCTCGAGGACTGCGCAGCCCTGGGCCTTCCCTGCGGATCCTGAGTCCTTGCGGACCGCGCGCCCCTGACCTCGCCGTGGACCGCCGAACCACTCAGGGACCGCGCGCCCCCGACCTGCCCGCGGACCTCGGAGCCCTCGCAGACCGCGCGCCCCTGACCTGCCCGCGGACCTCGGAGCCCTCGCAGACCGCGCGCCCCTGAGCTCCCCGCGGACGCCCAAGCCTCTCCCGGACAGCACGGCCCCGACCCCCTCGCTAACGAAGTAGCCCCGGGCCCTCCCCACGGGCCCCCGAGCCCCTCGCGCCCGCGCGCCCGCCTCTGCCCCGGGGCGCCCCCCTGCAGGCCGCACCTTCCCGCGCCCCCGGCCCAGCCGAAGTCCTTCACCCGGCCGGACGCGCAGTCCCCCGTCGGCCTGCGCGCCGCCGACACCCGGCCCCAGCCTACCCGGCCCTCGGCGGGCCCGGCTGCAGGCCCGCGGCGCTCGCGTCTGCTCGGCCCGGGCCCCGCACGCGCACCATCCGGGCCTCGGGCGCCTCACACACGTGTCACGGCGACGCTTAAAGGCGCCGCGACCGGCGGCCCGCGCTGCGGGACTCGGAAGGTCGCGGCGGCTTTAAGAGACGGGGCTGGCCGCGTCCCCGCTCCCTGGGCCCGCCCACAGCCGTTCTACGTGGCCGCTACGTCACGCTGCTCCCCGCGGCCCCTCCAGCCTACGCGATGACGCCAACACGCAGAGCCGGAATCGCCCCGCCCCCTGGGCCGGCGCCCGGCGCGTTCCCGGAGAGCACGTGAGGCGGCCGCTTCCGGGTCTGCGGCGGGCGTGCGGCGGGCGCAGCGTCGGAGCGCGGGCTCCTGGCGCGTGCCTCGGCCTCCCTCTCCCGAGCCCTTTAGTGGCCTAGACGCGGACGGGGAGCGATGAGGGCAGCAGGGGAGGCCGAGCCGAGCTGTTGCGGTGAAGGGTGGGGGCGTAGGGGGATGTGGCCTTTGACTTCGGAAGTGTCCGGGCCGCGCGGGCGCTCGCGGTGCCCAGCCCCCTTGCGGACCGCGTGACGATGACCTGAGGCTGCCGGCGGCATGCCGGCAAATGCGCGCCGCTCCTGCGGCGTTTCTGGGGCTGCTTTGCACCCAAACCGATCCTTCCCGACCTCCCGGGCTGGGGTGGGGGGAGGGGCGCGCCCCGAGCCCGACCCAGGCCCTGGCACTCTCAAACGACTGCCCCCAGACTACGACCGACCTCCTGCACACGACGCGGTCAGCCCGGCCTTTCCTGGGGGTGGGGGGTCTGGAGGGGGCGGGTGAGTTGCTGGGGGAGCCCGCGCCCCACACAGTCAGTCCCTGCTCTCGGGGCTGGGGATGGAGGGTGACAAGAGGTGTAACCCGGACAGGATTCACTCTGCACTTACGACGCGGGTGCTGGGGTCTTGCAAAAGCAAAAGAACAGGAACAACCCTGTACGGGCCTGAGCCCCTGAGTCCGAGCCTTTGAGAACCCTTAAAAGTTTAAGATGAAGATGTTCCCTGGGATGGGTTCTGGGCCCCATCACTGAATCAGTGAATCGTTGAAATCATTGAAACAATGATTCAAACAAAGACAGCTCTGACGTCTGACACTATGTATCCGTCAGTGATGCGTAGTGTGAGGGCAGGTTGGAAGGGGCTGAGGACACGGGGGTTGATCCCAAAGCTGCCCAACCAATGAGCAGGTTGCTTTCTAGGCCTCCCTTTCCTTGTCTGTGGAGTAAAGGCGGTCCCCAGCAGGTCTTGAGAAAACTGAAGACAATTGCTTCCATTGCTGAGCTGATACTACGACTCCCATACCTAGTTGGTTGCCTTGCCAACATGATACGCTCCAATTCCCACGGCAAGCCTACGGAAAGATACTGTTCCCGTTTTACAGATGAAAAAACTGAGTGTGCACCATCCGTGCAAGCAAGCAGTGATGTGAGGATTTCGACGTGGGTTTGTCAGGCTCCCAAGTTCACACCCCTAGCCGAGCCCTCAGAGGAGCCCCCAAGTTCTGATGAGATGACAGAGGGGCCTCCAACCTGCCTGGGAGTGTAATCTGAGACCTAGACGTTGGGAGGAGCCTTTGGCCAGCCACAGTCCCACTCTAACTCCCTCTTAGGATTCCCTCAAAGAAGCCTCAGAGCGGTACCTCCTTGAGGTACGTTCACGTGGGCCTTTCCTAAAGTGCTCAGTCTCAAATGCTACCAGAGAAATGCAAATTAAAACCACACCGGGGGCCATTTCACACCCACTAGAAGAGCTAAAATTAAAAAGACTACATGTTGGAGAGAATGTGAAGCCAAGTAGACTCTAAGACGGCTGGGAGTATAAATGGTGCAAGCATTTTGGAGGGAAAAGTTAGAGGTTTCCTGGAAGGAACAAACACCCCTGAGCCCATCCATGGCTATGGCTCTCACTACCCTAACTAGGCCTGTAGTCCAGTAAATGCCGCATGTGCACATACAGACCTGCCCCCCCACCCCGATCTTTGGAAAGGTGGGCCCAGGAAGGGCCTGCTGGTTGTCTCCCTGCAGGATTCACAGGCGCTTCAAACTCACCATGCCCAGAAACGGGGGCATCCCCCCACCTCCCCTAAGCTGCCTCTCTTTTTATGCCCTGTGCCCCCTTGGGCTGCTGTGCTAGAGTCCAGACCAGATCCTTGCCCTTCCAGGCTCCCTGGTGTCCAGGACTATCTGGCCACTGGGGGTCACTGAGAGACTGGAGGGCAAAGGACAAGAGAGGCAGGACCTTCCTCTCCCTCCTTCTCTGCTCCAACCAGAGAGGTGCACAGTGGTTCCAGCCTCCCGCCCTCTCCAAACCCTGCCCTCCATGGGCTCTGGTCGGGACGTGCTAACAGCTGCTGGTTGTCCTCTGGTCGGGCTGCCATCACGATGTAACCAAGCCCGGCATTAATCCCCCGTTTTAAAGGCCGTACAGAGTGGTTTTGGTGTTCTGATTGGACCCAGGGTGATACAGACCCTAACACCCACACTCCTGGCCAAGAGCATCCTGGTCTCCTCTTTCCCTCACCCCAGGGTGCTGGGATCAAGCCCCACATCAGCCTCCCTGCTCAGCAGGAAGCCTGCTTCTCCCTCTCCCCCTCCCCCTGCTTGTGTTCCCTCTCTTGCTCTGTCTCTCTCTGTCAAATAAATAAAATAAAAATATATATGTATGTTCAAAAGGCCTACCCCAAAACACTGTGTGCCTGTGAACCGTTCCCCATCCCCTGAAGCTGATGGGAAAGTCAAGCTCTCCTTAACCTGGTCTCTAACGGCCTCTTGCCTGCTTTTTCTTCCTCAGCCCCCGCCACTCCCAGATCCTTTAGCAGAACTAAATCCAAATGCCCCCTAGGCCCTAATCAGGTAATCTCTGCTCCAGGCTCATGATGGTCTTTGGCCTAAATTCCCTTTCCTACTTGCCCTTTATAATCTCCTCAGGCACTACCTCTTCCAGGACGTCTTCCTGGATTTCTTCCATCCCTGCCTTTGGGGGCAGGTGTTGCCCTGGGCCTGCTGTACATTCCATTTACAGATTCAGTTGGAATGTTCTCTCGATTTCTCCCTCCCCTTGATGACTGGTAAAGGTCTCACAATATCTCACTCATCTGAGTGCTTTGCAGGTACCCGGTGCATAAATGTCTATGAACCCCAACCAAACAGAAAATGAAATGCCCAAGATGAGACAATGAATAATCTCTAAATCCAGAAGAAAAGTAGAGAAACACTGAAGGTAAAAGAATAAAAATAAAAGCTATAGCCAAAATGAATCAAATGAGAATTTATTTTAAGAAATAATGTACAATTAGGTGCCTGGGTGGCTCAGTCAGTTAAGTCACTGACTTCGGCTCAGGTCATGATCCTGGAGTCCCGGGATCGAGTTCCACATTGGGCTTCCAGCTCCATGGGGAGTCTGCTTCTCCCTCTGAACTCCTCTCCTCTCATGCTCTCTCTCTCTCTCTCAAATAAAAAAAAAAACTTTAAAAATTTAAAAAAAAGAAATAATTTACAATTAAACAATGAATCTTGGAACACTGAAAAAATTAAAAAAAAAGAAAGAAAGAAAGAAAGAATGTACATTAACAGATTAACAGTATCCGGAACTCACCTGTGACTGGCCAAAGACGTGTGCTAATTTCTGGAGAGAGCCAACTCGCGTCTCTCACTGTAAATTAACAATTCTGACTTTTACATCAGTTGTTGTGAGTTCAGGTTCCTAGGAGTTGTTCTGGCTGGGCCTACACAACCCTAACAATTTCTGTGTTTCTAAACGCTGCCAAATTAAGATCCAAACCCTTCTCAGGCTGCATTCACCAAGGAAAAGCCACACGGCAGATTGCCAGAGTCGTTGTAGACCTTCTCTCCTCGGACTATGGGTGGCCTGCTGTTGAATTTGGCCCACCAAGATCTTACTTTTTCATGAATGTGTTTGGTGGTTTGGCCAAAAAGTAGCCAACAGGCCTTAAATTCCTGTGCTGGTCCCTGGCCTGCCTCCTCCTTCCCTCCAAGGGCAGTTTTCTCTCTTAAAAACAAACAAACAAACAAATGAAGTCACCATCAACGCGCAGGTGTGCATTTTTGGTGTGCATAGAAGTAGCTGTCCCCAACTGCTGACACCGAAACCCTGCTTGAATCTTCACTGTCCCCATTCTTATCCCACTGCCCTCAGGACGCCTCCCCTTCCTTGCTACAAACCCATCTCCCTCCCCCAAATTCACCCCCGCCCCACCCCCTCGCTTCATTCTTTCCTGTTTCGTTCCTTTCCTTAGGACCCGGCCATTGTTCTCTGTAACACAATGTGACTTCGCACAGCAGCGGTTACTCTGCTTTTGAAGCAAGGCATGTATCCATGTTTGGCTCAGGACTGATTCTATGCATTTTTCAAGAGTGTGCAAGACCTTCTCTTTTAAATCCCGGTACCACCTCGCATTGGTACCACCTCTGAGCTCCACCGCTGCCCAGGGTTGCCCAGAGAGCAGGTTCTGTTAGACTGTCCCTTGCCGTGTCTGGGCCTGCCTGGGAAGGAGGTGGGTCCAGGCCCAGGGGACCCAGGCCAGAAGCTGCCTGTAGTGAGTTCAACAGTGACTAATTCTCTCCAGAGTCTGGAAGAGGAGGTGCCAGGTGTCACTCCTAAGCCAGAGGCTGAGCATCTGCCAGGCATCCCTCCCTCCTCTTTCTGGCTGAAAAGGAAGGACCCTGAGGCTTCAGAAGGTGGGGGGGACAAGAGGGCAAGAGCCCAGGTCCTGGAATCGGATGCGGAAGGTCACCCAAAAGACATCCCCACTGGTCTTGGCAAAAAATGCCCTGGGATGCTGGGCTTGCTACGGCACCCGGCATCTCTGTGGCTGGTATACTTTTGTTCCCAGATCATAGGAAGTCAGAAGTCTTTTGGGCCCTGGGCGTTGTGGGCTGCTGCATCCAGTGCCAAGCCCTAGCGTCTGCATTGGGAGAGTGGGGGCGTGGGGGGATCAATGCACCTGGTGTGCCTGGGGAAGGTGTTCTACAATGACGGGAGCCACCACACCCTGCTTTTCTCGGGGCAGTCCTGGTTTACGCCTATTGACCCCCTCTTGGAAAGCACCCTCCTTCTCTCTCTAAAGTGTCCCTGTTGGTCCCAGCCCCAGTGCTTACTGGCCGGGTGCCCAGGAAACTGACCTCTCGAGGCCTCAGACTCTTTATCGACCAACGAAGAGAGATGAGGACACAGACTTCGCAGAATTGGCAAGTGTCACCCAGGATAATGGATTTGAAGCCCTTGATGCCAGTCCTGACATGGACTAAACTTGAGCTTTGACTGAGGTTACTATCATTAGAATGATTTGCTAAGCAGTCGCCCATGGGGGTTTAGCATCAGCGTCTCCAGAGCCTGGGGAGAGGTTGTGAACAGGAAAGGGGCAGAGCATGTATGCCAGAGTCCCACTGCGGGCCTGGAGCCGCTCTCCTGCAGGAGGCCTGCGTCCGGGGTCGGTGTCTGGGAACTCAGATTTCCGGAGGGATCCCCCATTCTCTGGTAAGAACAGATCCAGGGGAACCTGCCCTGTTCAGTCGGTGGAGTGTGTGACTTTTAATCTCAGGGTTGTGATTTTGAACCCCATGGTGGGTGTGAAGCCTTCTTAAGAAAACAAGAAAAGACAACAAAAAGGATCCTGTGTCTCAAATGTTCGTTTATGCAGAACACCTGCTTTCTTTCTGGGAGGCTGGAATTCTGCTACACACCGTGCAGAGGATCCCTGCATGACCGGCACCCAGTAAACACCCCCGGGGCTAGGTCTCTATTGAGACTCCCTGGCTGGAATCTTACACCTGGAGCTCCCCTCCCCCCTGCCCCCCTACAAACTTTGCTTGAAGGGGTAAAGCCAAACATCCTGAGTGGGACAACAATAAACGGTGAGCTTTGGGCTTTCCTTCTGGGTCCCGTATGCAGCCTTGCCTCTGCATCAAATCTTGGATCCCATCCTCAAGCCCACTCGAGCATTCTCTGCATTGCCCCCCACCGGGCACCCGCCGTTCAGCCAGCTCAGATCGGGATCCCTCTCCATCATCATCATGGAATGAAAAACGGATCCAGTCGGGGTTCTGAATGTCTTTTTTCTCTCCCAGTTTGTTTCCCAAAGGAGAAAATCTGCTAGCAGAGCTGACGGTTTCCCCAAATCAAAGGGCTGCCTTTCACGGCGAATGACTCACAGCAACCGAGCGAGGCAAGGCGAGCTGTGGGTCAGCTCTGAGCTCGAACCCGAGACTAAAGATAGAACCTGTTCATAAAGTTTCAAATCTGTGGTAACGGCAAGCTGTCCATAAAAAAAACTGACCCTGATAAAACATCTATAGCTCCACAGTTTGGTTGTTGAGTTGGATCAGGGGAAAGCTAGCGGTGTTCAAACTTCTAGAGGTTTTAACCAGGCCTGGTGGCTGGCCCCGGGACCCTCCACGTTGGATCCTAGGGTGTCTGTTGGAGGTTCGGACCTGAATCCCCATGCACATTCCTTTCCACAGGATGAGCGAGGCTGGGGGGGGGGGGAAGAATAGCGTCTGGAGACCCCCCAACAGTCTGCCCAGCCCGCATGTGGGTCCTCAAACCCACTCAACATTGTTTGCAAGGACAGAGAAAGCTCAGATAATAAGCAGGTCATGGGAGTGTGGAGTTCGTCAGATCATTCTCTGCATTTTTTTGGTTTGTTTAAAAATTTCCATAATGAGGGGCGCCTGGGTGGCTCAGTGGGTTAAGCCGCTGCCTTCGGCTCAGGTCATGATCTCAGGGTCCTGGGATCGAGTCCCGCGTTGGGCTCTCTGCTCAGCAGGGAGCCTGCTTCCCTCTCTCTCTCTCTCTCTGCCTGCCTCTCCATCTACTTGTGATTTCTCTCTGTCAAATAAATAAATAAAATCTTTAAAAAAAAAAAAAAATTTCCATAATGAGAAGTGTTTCGAAGAAGTCACATTTGACCTAAATTATATATGTAAATATGTAAAAATATGTACCCAAAATATATATGTAAATATGAAAAAGAAAGTACATGGGTGGCCGCCATCTGGTGGGTTGTCTGCTAGGACCCCATGGAACCTGCAGGTCCGGAGGGGCACGAATGTCTGGGAAGGTCATTAGCACGACACGTTCAAGTTTAACTTATGATGGGGCCGTCTTTCCTAGCTTAAGAGGCAGATGGGGAGGGGAGGAAAACCTGCAGAAAAGAGAGCCTTCGGAGCCACTGCCATGCATGGCCCTTGTTAGGATCCTGATGCAAGCCAATGGACCATAAAAAAGCATCGAAGAGACCATGGGAGATGTCTGAACACTGACTAGATACCAACGGGCCTCTCTTTCTCTGGGGGATACACATCCACCTCCACAGGACAGGTTCCTTCGGAGGTGTTTGGTTGCTAGGCTAGGAAGCAGCGGCTCCCAGCATCAGACAGAGCTACAGAGACAGAGCCAACGTTCTTGATAATACTGTTTATTGTCCATTGACAGAGCGATCATTCAAGAATGATACAAAGTATCAGAGACATGCACAGTCTGCTTGTCAACGTTCAACAGCTCTCACGTGTTCCCAGCACAGGAAGGTCTCAGACTTCGTATTCCAGCAAAAACGCATTGCCCAAAAGTTTAAAAAAAAAAAAAAAAAAACCCAAAACGAAACAAAACAAAACCAAACCCAAGCAAAAACAAACACAAACAAAGCTTTAAATTATGGCAGCAAGTCCGATATTTCTTAATACTTATCAAGCAAAGGTTTGAAAATAACTACAATGTAAACTTCACTTTCAATATTTTGAGTTGCTTGCATGGAGACAAGAACGGGAGGAGGAACGGGCAGTGCATAGAACAGAACATAAATTAAAGGATGCCGAATGGAGAGCCTTTTTCAACTACACGCACGCTGTAATTGTTGACTCTGATGGTATTTGAGTGGCTTTGTCTCTCGGCTGCCACTGGGCACTTCCTCTTGCATTTTTTGTTTCTGTTTTTGTTTTCTGCTCAGCGTGGCTAGAAGACCAATGTGTGTGGACTGAGTATAAAGGCCATCTTTTTAGAACCAACCAACTCAAAGATACTTTACTCTGTAATGATTTGAACCAGAGAACAAAAGGCAGCGGCTGGAAGAAAGCAACCACACTCAAAGAAGGAAAGAAAAGAGCTGAAGGCATGCACCACCGTAGGCTAGCTAGCACGCCATGCTTTCCATTCTGGGTCAAAAGCTTCCATGATGCAGAAACCTTAAAAAAAAAAAAAGTGCAAGGCTAACACCTACCAAGGGTAATAAAAGACACAGCACAGGAATGATTACAACTGATGTCAGAAACAAACCGAAACATTTAAAAAATCAGCAGAAACAGGAGTAAATGTTACATATGATAACACCATACAGGAAGCAAACGGGAGGGGTGTTCTATTGATTGGAGGGGTCTGGTGTTCTTGTATATACTGAAATCACATGGACTGGTCCATTATGACATCTTACAAACTTTCTATCACTGTACAGCATGAAAGTACCCTCGATTCAGGGGCTGATCCCTGGCTATCCCCCTAGTCTGCCCTAGAAAGGGAAGTCATCAAAAATCTGTGCTGACCGGGTCCCGGCAGGCATGACGCCATGTGGGGGTCAGGGGTCTTACGGGTGGTTTGGGGTCACCGCAGACTAGAGCAATGCTTAGAACGTGGTGACTCGAAGTGTTCTGCAGGAGGAGGGTGCACAGGCGGACACACATGGGTCACCGCGTGTGCGTGTGCTCGCGTCGGTGTGTTTGCCTAATTTGCATGAAAAACTCAGAACAGTTTATACCGTACACAAGTTGGAAGAAAAGAAGACTTTTTGCTGAGTGATTTTTGCCTGCATTAACCCCCAATTTACTGGCAGCAGAAAGCTGTGCATGGGGAACAGGTTCTCCAGTCCCCTAGAACGCTTCTTTTTTTTTTTTTTTTTGGACCGAGAGATGGAATATCAGAAACCTAAGTGGAGGCGTACGGCTGGGATTTGGGTTCACAGATTATCTGAGAATTCATCTTTAGGAAAATGAGATGTTGGCCGCAGTGATCCCAGAGGCCTGGAAAGAGATTCACTGACCCCCCCCCCCCCCACCTCCCCAATTTCTCCCTTCCTGGGTAAGACTTCACAACATGCCCAGCTACTTTCACTCCCAGAAATCACGCCCAGCACAGTGACTGACTGTCTTTGTGGAGGGGGTCACGGTAAGGCTGTGGCACCAGGTGCATTGGGGGACACAGCACAGCCTAGTTTTTCGATGTCTTCAGGATGTGCAAACAGAACACAGCCAGCCTGTGCTACCAGCTACACACAACCCCGTGCAAAACCAATGTGTGCGACTCAGCTGGGTGCCCGATGCCAGGAGGAGGAGAAGGAAGAGGAGGAGGGAGCCAGACTGACTTCAGAAGCCCGGGAGTATATGGCAAGGGGAGCCAAGTGTCCCCCCAAAACGTCCGCCCTCAGGGCAGAATGCCATGGACTCCCCCAGAGTTGGGGTGTGTGGTGCGGGGAATGAAAAGGATTTGGATGAAGGGGAAGCTTGTCGCCCGCATCGTACCAGGCCCTGGAGCCTGGCTCCCATTGTGGATTCATGGAGTTAACTGGGGCTTCTTCAGGAGTGAGCCACTGGTCCAGGACTGTATTTACGGGGGTCACAGGTACTGGGAGCCCATGACGGGCACAGAGGAGACAGGGGCACTTGCAAGGGGTGGGGACTGCTGCCTTAGGGCCAGAGGTGTGGAAGCTGCAGGAAGTGAGGGACATGCCCCTCTCGAGACGAAAGGGACCTGGTAGGCCTGCTACACAGTCTCGCAACGACCCTCAAAACGTTTCTGCAAAACGCACATTCCAGGCTCTGCCCTGACCAGGCCTGGGGGACTCCTACGTACGGGACACCCACTCCGTGTTTGTGACGGTGCCAGGGCTGGGCCCGTGCGGCCTGCCGTGCCTGCACCCAAGGATGCCCAGGCTGGCGGACGGGGTGTGGGACCACGACCACTTTTAAAAGGGAAACGGGGGCGGGAGGAGACACACTAATTTAGACCCACTTGGATGACTGTTTTATTCATGCTGTTTCCGGGAAGGATGTCAGAGCTGGACCAGTCTAAACTCTTGGAGGCTTTTCCGTTGGCCAGAGGGGTGCTGTTGGCCTGCTTACGGGTCCTCAATATCGAGAAACTCCTGCTTGGGGGGCGCCGCCCCGCGGTACCACGCACAGGAGCCGTCACTTCTCTTGATGCAGGCGAAGAACTTGGCCTGGTGCCCGTTGATGTTCTTCTCCGTGACCCAGTCCATCCAGAGGCACTCGTCCGGCGACGAGATGTAGCAGGGAATCATGGGGCAGCGCGTGATCTAGGAAGAGGGACACGGAGGCAGACCCGGTCAGGGACCGGGGCCCCACGCAAGGGAGCATTTCCAGAACCCAGCCACGAGCCCAGCAATGATGTTCAAGGGCAGTTGGTCGAGAATGGATGACCACCTGAGCCCAGCGGCGGGGGAGGAAGTGGGAGCTCTAGTTGAACCTGCTCCATCAGCAGCCTCTCCTGAGTTCCCCCAGACTCCAAACAGCAGCAGGCAGCCCACCTGGGCGCGGGGGAAGGGGCCTGGGGTGACCCTCAGGCACTGCCCCCACCCCCCCCCCCCCCCGCAGCTGTAGGTGCCCCCTCTGCTTTGGGCCGTCTTGTCTACCATATCTGGGCATGCCACAAAGGCCTCAGCGGAGCGCCACCCTCCTGGGAGGAAAAGACAACCACAGAGGCTCCCAAATTTCCCAGAGCTAGGCTCCAGTCACATAAAAAGGACAGCATCTTCCTCTGAAGCATGCTTAGGCCTTGAGGGGATCGGGAGTCCGCAAGACAAGACGGAAAGGGAAGAACTCCGTTTTGTTTTGTTACTTTAAAATTTAAATTAAACTAATTAACATTAGTCTCCGAGGCAGAGGTCAGTGATTCATCACTCTTATGTAA
>NC_081572.1:3152571-3153352 GCF_022355385.1 Mustela nigripes | reverse complement strand
AGGAGTCTCTGATGGTTTGTCTCCCTCTCTGGTTTCATCTTGCTCTGTTTTCCCTCCCTTCCCCTACGCTCCTCTGTTTTGTTTGCTAAGTTCCGCAGACCAGTGAGATCATCCATAACTGTCTTTCTCTGACTTATTTCGCTGGGCAGGACACCCTCGCCGCCGGTCCATCCACGTCATAGCAGGCGGCAAGGCCGCGTTTGTTTTGATGCTAAAGGACTCAGTTTTGAGTTCCTGTTGGCCGTGGAGCCCTGTGCTCCCCGGACCCCAAGCTGTAGGTCCGGAGTCACACTCCAGAGGAGCCAAGGGACCGGCTGGCAACGATGCGGCAGCACAAGCAACAGCGCTCCCGGGCAAGAGGCGAGGCCGGCAGCCTTCCGGCCCCGGCCCCACGTCCGGCGGCAGAGGGGCCCTGGCACCTGGCGGGGCTTCCTGTGCTGGGGCTGAAGGCACAGGCGGCGGGCTGGAGGGCAGGGGCGGGAGAGGACCCAAGCGGGGGGCCGGGGAGATCTCACGGTCTACGGCAGCACTTAGCACTTTACGTGAGCCCTGCTCTGGCTGTGTCTAGCCCCAACTCTGGGCTGTCTTTTTTCTTTTTTAAGATTTTTTTATTTTAAGATTTTATTTATTTATTTGACAGACAGAGATCACAAGTGGGCAGAGAGGCAAGCAGAGAGAGGGGGAAGCAGGCTCCCCGCTGAGCAGAGAGCCCGATGCGGGGCTCGATCCCAGAACCCTGGGATCATGACCCGAGCCGAAGGCAGAGGCTTTAACCCACTAA
>NC_081572.1:3079645-3152471 GCF_022355385.1 Mustela nigripes | reverse complement strand
GATGCGGGGCTCGATCCCAGAACCCTGGGATCATGACCCGAGCCGAAGGCAGAGGCTTTAACCCACTGAGCCACCCAGGTGCCCCTTTTTAAAAAGATTTTACTTATTGATTTGGGGTGGGCATGGGCAGAGGGTAGGGGGCAGAGGGACAGACTCCCTCCTAAGCAGGGAGCCCCATGAAGACCTTGATCTCAGGACCCCGAGATCATGACCTGAGCTGAAGGCAGATGCTCAAGCAACTGAAATACCCAGGCGCCCCCTGAGCTGCTTTTAAGAAGGGGACAGGGTGTCAGGGTTCTCCATGGTCCCAGTGCATGGAAACGGCTGGGGTGTTCTTTCCTAAGGCACTCCAGTCTTTGCACTGGTACGTCCCCAGAAAACACTCATGGCATCCTGTTCTCCCCACAAAATTCCTCCCCCTGGGAGGCTCTCCTTCCCAGAAGCTACAGGCCATGTGGCAAGATTGCAGGGGCTTCTCAGATATCCTTCTGCAGGGGGCACGCCTCAGGGCTCTTTCCCTGGCCAGACAGCCTCATTGGTGGAGAGGCCGTACCTCCCCAGAGCCCTGTTCTAAGGACCCCGTGGATGGAGAGGGTCTGGCAAGCCAGGGATCAAAGCCTGGCAGTCTCCCTGGAGATGGAGGCTCGACGGAAAGCCCAGAAGGAGGCGGCAGCGGCTTACCTTGCACTCACAGCCCATCTGGTACCTGTGGTTCAGGCTCTTCTTCTGGGTAGTACTCAGGGTGTCCCAGGGCACGATGAAGTCACACAGGGTGATATGCATCTTGCCGTTCCCCTCGGCCTTTCCTGAGGAGACAGAGGTCCTCAAGCTCAGGGCAGGCTACGGGTCCTCCTTCTCCCGCCGCCCCTGGCACCCGCGTGTGGCTTGGGCACGTGCAGCCTTGCTGCTCACAGTCCTGAGTGTTGCGGGCTGAGCTGCAGCCTCCCCGAAAGCCCCGTGTGGGAGCCCGACCCCCAGCACCTCAGAGATGTGCCTGTGTTTGCAGCTGGGTCTTTCGTGAGTTCGGTGAGATCACACGGGAGGGGACCCACATCCGATAAGAAAAGGCTCCTCATAAGACGAGATCAGGACCCAGAGAGGTGCAGAGGGACAAGCCCTGCGGCCACGGGGAGGAGACGGCCATCTGTGAGCCCAGGAGCCAGGCTTCGGGAGAACCAGCACTGCCCACGCCGGATGCCCGACCCCCAGCCCCGGGGCCTGCTGGCGGGAATCGATCCCCGGCCCGTGGTGCGAGCTGATGGATACACCGTGGACCATCTGTGTGGAGCAAAACGAACACCCAGAGCCCTCTGCAGACCCAAGAAAGGACAAAGGAAAAAAACCTCCGGTTTTCATTACAGTGAACACTCAGACGCATTTCCTTCCCATACTCTTTCACACGCGTGTGTTCGCACGAAAGAGATCACACTGCGTGTAGATCATGCTGTTTCCTGTCTTATTTCTCACACGCATGTCCTCCATTTGACGTTGACCTTGTCTGGGTTTTTCCACCAAGCAAAAACATGGAATTCTATAAAATTGGAAATCGGCCCCAAATTCCCTTCATGGTGGGGGGATGGGGGGGATGTGGCACCGTTTGTCTTTTTGACCTCAGGCTCCTGATTCCACTCCCTGTGGACCTTTCTGCCACCAGTCCAAGCTCCCGCCTAGAGCAGGATGGGCAAGGACACGGAGATGCGGTGCAAACTGGCATCTTCCACGGGCCTGGCTGTGGGGCTCCTGCCGACCCTAGATGTCGCATATAAATGACAGAGCCTCTCAGAACACTCAAAGAACACCTTTTCCGTACAGGTACAGTTATTAGGACTTGGTTGGGCACAAACGATGTAAAATTCTGTTACAACATCTTCGTACATCTGCCTTGGAAAAACACACAGTCTTTCTTGGAGAGAAAAACAGGAATTAATTAAAATTTGTAACTGAGGGTTGTAGGTTTCTTTTTTCCTTGGGAGGAGAGGACTGCAGAAGAAAATTACAGTTCTGAACATGAGCGTCTCCTGGTGCCCAGCTCAACATGTGAACTTGAGTCATCAGCCCAAGAGGAGGTGGGCTGCCTCGGGCCATGTGGTCACTCCTGGGGCCGCTGCCAGCCAGGCTGAGTGGTTTACTGTGCCCCGTGATTTCTGGGTGGCCCATACCGACTCCAGGACAACAAGATGGAGAGTGTGTGCTCAGAAAGTAAACACCAGATTTGACCCAGAGCCATCCGACCAAGCTGGGGAAAGTAGTCAGCTCAGCGAGGGCCCCCTGTGCCGGGTATGCTGGCCCCTGCTGGATTTGCCTTTTATGGATCTTAGACTCCACGACCAGTTAGGAAACCCAGATGTGCCCCGTCACTTGCTTGCTCCCCGCATTAAAGGCGGAACAGTGGAAGTGGATAGACACATAGTTACAAGCAGGTGTATCTTCAAACAAAATGTATCTTCTTCGTTTTTATTATAAGCAGAGCCACAGATTGGATGGTTTCGGTTGTAGCAAGCCTAGAGGAGGTGGGCTCCAGTTACTGGAACTGTCTTCTTGTTCAGACTGGGGACAATTTAATGGACCCGAGTGAAGGAACAGCCCAGGACACGTCCATGTCACGTGACGCTGCCACACCTCTGATGGCAGATATAAATGAGTGAACTTCCACGAGAAGGTCGACGTTCTTAGAGTAACTGAGTAACAGAGATGATCAGCCTCTCTGCTTTCGACTCACGACGCCTCATTTGGACACAGAAACCTCTTCCTTCCAGAAAAGAGGCTGAATAAAATAGATAAAAAGACTCTCCTACCACGTCCCCCGAAATAACACAAAGCAACCTCTCAAGAGAGTCGCTGCCAGGCTGCCGCGTGCAGCCTCTGCCCTCGGCTCTCGTTCCGGACACACACTTTCTAAGCAGCCACGCGGCTTCCTCACGTGCTTCGTGGTCAGTGGGACAGGGACGGACGTGAGCCACATACACAGCAGAGACTGCACACCAGGGTTTCTGGCTGCTGGACATAGTAACCCAGCTTCCTGGCCATCCCCCCTGCTGTCCAGACGGTCCATCTCAGGGAATAAAGGGCGATGCCAAGGTCCTCAGAATCTCTGGGCAAGAGGCAGGACTGACTGACCATGAAAGGCCCCAGGAGATGACCACGATGTCCGGTGGTACCTCCGTAAGGAAGGCGACTGACCGCACCTGCTGGGGCTCAGCCCCCCATAGTGTGTGCCGACCCACCACTCGGAACCTCTGTGATGAAAGGTCTGCCTCCGACCCAGGGCAGGGAAGGTTCTCGTTGGATGTCAGCTCCCAGCACTGGCTTTCCACTGGCCCTTCCTGGGCAGCTTCAGAAACACTGATGCCCAGGCCGCCCCCCTGAAGGGCCTGCTTGGAACTGCTCTACGGTGCCACCTGAGGTTTAGGACTTCTAACAGATTCCCGAAGAAATTCCAACAGGCTGTGAAGGCAGAAGTCGGCTGGCTCAGATGCTGGGGAGGCAAGATGGCTAAAACCTTGATCTCATGAGCGAGGAAGCAGAGTGTCACAGACCTGGGAGTCAGGAAGACACGTCCGGCAGTGTGGCCCAGGCACAGGAGTGCCGAGAAATGCCTAGCCACTGGCTCCTCCTGGGAGAAAGAGCTCCAGCACCCGGCACCTGCCTGAGTCTGTGTGGCAGACGCTTGCGCCCTGATTTCAAAGTACCAACGAGACATCAACCAGAATTTTTAACAATTGACGTGAGAAAGTGGGTCCAGACACACACCACCAGACCTGGGGCACATTGTCTATCTCTCTATTCTGTTTTCCTCATCTGTAAAATGGGGACCACATAACATGACCTTGGTTGTAAGAGATGGTAAGGATCAAAGGGAGTCCACACGAGAAGCTTTCAGAGGCCATCAGGACCAGGGAGAGGGCGATCCTCGTCTATTAACAGGGAGACTGAGAAGCCTGTTGCATGAACCCAGACCTGGGTCACCTTCCCTTCCCAGGAGCCCCCCCCAGAAGACCCAGCCGGGCCCGCCTGCCTTCCGCACGTGCTTCTACAGCTCTGCAGTCTGCTCGGCTGCCTCTAGAGGGCGGTGTGAGGAGCCAGAGAAGGCCCACGAGGTGCCGCTTTCGAAGGGTTATTCCCTGGAGACCAGCACAAAGCCTGGAGCTGAAAACCGGAAGCCGTTGATTTCTTAGGGCAACAAGTTCCCCCGAACCATGGGAGGTCTCGTCTCCTTTCCCTTCTCTCTACAGCTTATCTTTCTGACCATAAAAGCAACGGATGTCATTTGTAAGATTTTGCAAATACAGGGACGTATCAAGAGGAGATAACACTGACGCTCGCTGCCCATTCCTGGCACATGCGGACCTGGTCCTCTCACAGCCCTCCCCGGGCACCTGCACCCCCTGCGCCCCGTGTTCCCTGCACCTGCCTGCCTCGCCCTTCCCTGGTGTCACGGTGACAGCACCATCAGGAAGGTCCCTGCTTCGTGATTCTGTCCCCATACCTGTCTCTCTGGTCAACTTTGTTTTTCTTTCTGTAAAAATAGTAGACACTGCAAATGTAAAATGGTGCAGCTGCTTTGGAAAACAGTCTGGCAGCTCCTCAAATGATTAAACATAGTCACCATATGCCCTGAAATTCTACTCCTACGCATCAGCCCGAGAGGGACGCAAACACAGCCACGCGAACGCTTGCTGATCAGCGCTGACAGCCGCGGCGTGCATGTGAGCCCGAGGGTGGAAACAACCCCAGGGTCCATCAGATGACGGATGCGGGGACACACTGTGGTCTGCTCAAAGACATAGTATTCGAGCATAAAAGGGAGAGAAGTTCTGATTCACGTTACAATGTGGATGAACTTTAAATAATGTCACACTGAATGCAGTGCTGAGTGAGGGGCGTCAGACACAGGACCGCAGAGTCCACGCTTCCATTCACAGGCTTCTGAAATAGGGAAACCCACGGAACCAAAGAAGAAAGAGATAGGAGCGTGTTGGGGCTGGGGGGTGGAGTGGGGGCTGGGGAGGCAGAACAGCAGAAGAGTCGCAAGCTGCACGGATTACCCAAACCACTGAAAGACGCCATTTAAAGGGGCGAATGGTACGCTGTGTGAGTTACAGTCAATAAAAGCTCATAAGAAAACATTTAGAAAAGTCAGAAGTGCTCATTAAAGAAGAAAAAAGAATCTCCCACCCTCCCCAAGGAGAGGGACAGACGTCTCAATGGAGTAACAAACCAGGGACCCAGATGCCAGGCACAAGCATTTTAAGGGAGGGAGGGGGTGTTACCCAAGGAGAGGTGACAGCCGTGTCCTCTGCCCCACTCACTCCCCACTGCATCTCCCCCCTGGCAGGGACCGCCATGCATACAGCGTAGCTAGCCGGGGTCAGTGCCAAATCCTCCGGATCCTTGGATCTTTGCACCTGCTGCCTGAGACGGTCTCCCCCCTCCTGAGCATTTGCTCACTGCTCACAGCACTCCCACCCCCAAAAACCCTGTCTTATTTTCTCTCGTTTCTTCTCCTGCCCCCACAGTGGGAGCCTGTGTGCACTTCCCTCCGGGAGAGCCCCTCCTGAACTCCCGTCACACAGGGCACAGGGCAAGGCATCTAGTAGGCACCTGTCTAGTATGTGTTTTTTTTCCTAAGATTTTTTAAAAGATTTTATTTATTTATTTGACAGGCAGAGATCACACATAGACAAAGAGGCAGACAGAGAGAGAGAGGGGGGGAAGCAGGCTCCCCACTGAGCAGAGAGCCCAATGCGGAGCTTAATCCCAGGACCCTGGGATCATGACCTGAGCCGAAGGCAGAGGCTTAACCCACTGAGCCACGCAGGCGCTCCATTTTTAAAGACAGAGAGAGAGAGCACAAGTAGGCAGAGCAGCAGGAAGAGTGAGAGGGAGAAGCCGGCTCTCTGCTAAGCAGGGAGCCAGAAGTAGGCTCTATCCTAGGACCCCGCTTAGCCGACTAAGCCACCCAGCACCCCTGTGTGTTGATTTTTTAAATATTCTCAGTGGATGGGGGGAAAAAGTACAAATCATCCAAACAGAAGAAACCCCCCAAGTCACAGAGACTCGGATTCAGAATGTATTTTTATGATTAAACTCGGACTGTATAACAAAACATAATGACAGATGCCAGGCGCTGCCCCTCCACGCCCCCATCTCCCCCCACGCTGTAAGCCGGAGTCTGCTTCTCTAGGGAGCAGCTCCACATCTGGCTCAGGCCTCCCTTTCAGGAATAAAACACGAAAATTCTCACCACTTGATGTCCACCCGACCGCCTGTCTCCCGTGGATACTGGTTTACTGTGTTTCCCCATCAAGTCACACGAGTTCCACTGTGGTGGGGGCCCGGGCAGGAGAGAGCGCACCAGGACGTCTCGGATGGGAAGAAGCAGGGGAGCCCGGAGACTTCCCAACGGCCTTACGGGCTCAGGGCTCCCCCCGCGCCACAGCCTTGGAGGCCAGTCCCCACGAACGAGCCCCATGCCTAGCCACACACCCACCTGCAATAAGATACTCCTTCTTCCCTCCGACGTCCAGCGAGACCCCACACACGGCGGAGGAAGGGGCCGTGTAGATGAACTCGATGTCCTTGTCGGGGCCTTTGAACATCTGCAAGGGCCAAGATGAGATGTGAGCGGAGATGGCCGGAACCCCGAACGCGCCGACCTGCCCCCGGGGGACCCCCGGCGTGGGGAAGGGGTACAGAAGGAATGCAGAAGCTGGACGAGAAGGCGGCCATTCCCACTGCAGAGTGATGCTCTGGAGACGCTTGTCACGTAGTGTGGCAGCTGTCACGAGGCTGGGCACAGCGGGGTCCCCTGGAGGATCCCATCTCTGACACCACACGGGCTCTCCCTCCCCCCGGCGAGGTCGAGGGTGTACGTCCAGGTGACTCTGACCCATTGTGGGGGACCACCGCTTCTGTGGAATCCCACAACTCTGACCGAGCATCGGCTACCTGACGGGAGAGGCACCCTCGCCTCCATGGCCTTGGACAGGGCTCCGCGGGCCAACGGGGCCTGATGTCCCAGCTGCTGATCTACTGGGGACAAGCCTGCTGCCCGGAGGTGGGTGCACTGTTCCAAGAGCCTGGCAGGCAGTGAGACTGCCACAGCCAGGGGTTCCTGCTGCCCCACCGGGTGGGGACAGTGACAGGCGGGGGATGTGAGTGTGCACGGAGGCTGGCCCTCCGCCCCGGCCACGGGGGCGCCGGGGGCGGGAGGCGGTGGAAAGGGGAAAGCACACACGTGCTCCGGGACCACACAACGCGGGACGCAGGGCACATGTGCCCTAGGGCTTTGCTCGTCCGCTGGAACCTTGCCGTGCCTAAGCCAAGGTCACTAGCGTGGGCTTTGGAGGGGAGGGGGTTGTTTCGAATAAGCAGACCCCAACGCAACGGGGTCATCTCAATGGCACAATAAACCAGCCTTGCGAGAGCTCAGTCCGCCCCGCCCCCGGAAAGGGGAGGCCGATGGGGACAACGGGCTCTGCTAAATGACGTCTCCCGCCGAGGGCCAGAACGCTCTCTGGGGCTAACACCTGCCTTTTCAGGACGCCTCGATGAGGTCACAAGAACAGAGGCGTTCTCTCTCCCTTTCACAGAGACTCAGGCCCCGAGAGAGGCCACCCCTCGAACGGCACGGATGCAACGAGTCAGCGTCTCGTTGACCTGGTAACATTCACTGCCCGTGGATGCTTCTTTTTGTGACGAAATGAAAAACAGACAGCGACAACTCCTGCGGACAGCGCTGGCCCTCCAGTCAGAAGCTAGGACGTGCCTCTCTGCCGCAGACCAAGCTAGTGACCGTTGACAACGACCACTTTCCTCCAGGGCCGGCCCCGTCCTTCCTGCCTCTCCCATCCCGTCTCTGCGCAAACTCCCCGCGTCTCCTTGCCACACGCCCTGACACGAGCACCATCCTGAGAAAACGGACCGCACCGGCTGCCCTCCGTCGGCAGCCTCCACGCCTCCGGTCCCTTTCTCACCCGGCGGACCCCCCCACCTCTGGCCAGGCTGTGGTCTCCAAGTCTTCCCCCACCCACATCCTCTTTCGAGAAGCCGGCCCCCACCACACCCGCCCACAGGACTCCTCCCTCTCAGGATCTGAAGCTGACCACGCAACACTCGAGCCTCCAGCACTGTCTGGGGGCGTGAGGGGTCCCAGACGCAGTGGCCAAGCTCTCTTGCCTTCGCGAACCTCGCGCTATGGACGGGCACCTGTGGAACGTTCCACAGCAGCTCTGGGCAGTTCTGCAAGGACGCTGAGCCTCGGGGCACCTGGGTGGCTCAGTGGGTTAAAGCCTCTGCTTTCGGCTCAGGTCAAGGTCCCAGGGTCCTGGGATCGAGCCCCGCATCGGGCTCTCTGCTCAGTGGGGAGCCTGCTTCCTCCTCTCTCCCTGCCTGCCTCTCTGCCTGCTTGTGATCTCTGTCTGTCAAATAAATAAATAAAATCTTAAAAAAAAAAAAAAAAAGGACACTGAGCCTTTGCCACACGCTTACTGTCCACCAAAGTGAAGAGAACGCATTTCTGACACAGCCCAGTCAAAGCGCGCATCCACAGGGCTCTGCAGGCATTTACAGATTAAGGAAAATCCAAGTGACTTGCATCTGCCCCGGAGAAGACAAGACACCTCCCCAGGGTCTCCCACCTCCAGGGGATGCCCCCCCACCCCAGCTCCCGACCCTCTCACAGCTCTGCCCAGCAGGACAACCCTGCGACGGCCCCCCTTACCTTGATCTGCTTGATCTCATACTGAATCCGTTTGATGGGGTTTCCGTAGATGTCATTCCCAGAATCCACCTCCTTCGCACTGACCGCTTTCGCCCTGATCACTGCAAGACAAAGACACAGAGGTCAGTAGGGCCCCCGCGCCGTCCTGGGGCCGAGGAGGGGCGGGAGGAGCAAGCGAGTCGCCCCCCAACACGTGCCGAGCAGGGAGGGGCAAGAGGTGATGCTCTGAGACCCCTCCGGTCCCAGGATTCTTCAACAAGGACGCTGTCGGGGGCAGCAGGAGCCTGGTCTCCTGGGGCTAGCCGGCTTCCTGAGGCGGTCGCTGATAAAACCCTTCCTTGATGCCACGCTCGCGGGCTTAGGGGCTTTTTAAAATTCTCTCCGGTGTGTATTCCTGGGCGGCTGGGGAAGCAGATAAGCGAATTAACTGGGCAGCGATTGTCACCCTGCAATGGAGACTGGCGAGATCCCGCCGCCGCCCAGCCTCTAGCCACTGCCGGCTCCACACAGGCTTTTCCAGGCTGTGCACGGAGGCCCCATCGCATCTGGGTTTGGGGGTCTTACATCTGAAGGTTCTGGCCTGCTACGCCTAATCTGTCCTAAAAGTGACCCTGAAGAACGTCCTGTGGGTGATTCTTTATAACAACACCACCACATCCTACCAAGGGCCCGACAGAGGAAGGGTCAGAGCGCTCTGGCCGCCCCGCCCCGCAAAGGAAACATTCCCAGGCCCCACCGGCAGACCCACGGGGCAGGTGCCAGGGAGGGAGGCCAAACGGAAAGAAAATGATCCCATACCATGACACAAGAGGTCGGGCTGGGAAGGTTCTGGAATGCTGGCCAGAGCCTGAGGCTGCTCGGGGGCCGTGCACCACAGGGCGTCCTCCCAGCAATTAGGCCAGGTCGCGGCCCCAGCCTGCACCCTGATGCAGCCACGGTCGGCTGCTCACGTGTCCCTGGGGCCGAGCTCTCCCTTGTTTCATCTGGAGGCTTATTGGCTGGTGACACCGCCTAGTTTAATGGCTTTAAAAGCTTTGCCCTCCACAGCTCAGCTGTGCAGGGTCACTTGGGAGAGAGTTAGGTTAATGTGGACAAAAGCAGAGCAGAGCAGTGAGAAAGAGACAGAGCCAGGCACAGAGGTGCCTCCACCCTCCAGCCCCAGGCAGGCATCTCGCATCTTGGTAACCCCCTGGCCGGGGCTGTCTTGCCCACGGAGCAGGGAAGCCCAGGCATGTGCATCCCGTCTGTGCCCCTCCCTTGAGGCCCGGCCTGTCACCAGAGGTCAGCCCACGCCACCCCCTCTCCGGCCCCACCCAGGCCCAAACCCCGTTCTTATGTCTTCTGTTGGAGCTGAGTCACAAAGCGCAGGTTCCGGTTTCTCAGGCTAAGCCAGGCCCCAACCTGCAAAGCCACATCGAGGAACTGCCATCCAGGGGGCCACGTTCAACAGAAGGCCCTGCCCTTGGGAGTGGGTCAGCCTGTGTCCAGTGGCTCCTCCTTCTCCACCCCCAGTGCCAACAGGCTTTTTATAGCTGTGTCCCTCCAGGCTCAAACACCTTCCTCAGCTGCCCACTGCCCTCATCTAAAGCAGGACACCCTCCGCAACCTGATGCCAGCCAGTAGGTCTCTCCGTGACCCCAGCTGCTCCTGTCCTAGCTGCTCTGCCTGTCCATAAGGGTCCCTTGAACCCCAAAATGCCGAGGGGTGTCCCCACCTCTGGACAGACCAGTCTCTTCTGCCCTGAAGACCATCTAGCCCTCGCTGCCAGGAGAACTTCTATGCATCCTTCAAAACCCAGATAAAATCACCCTTTCTTATCTTGCTCTGGGAGATCCTGTCCTCCTGCAGCCCTTGGTACGTTCCACATCTCTCCTCCACCCTGCTGTGAACGCCTGCACCCCTGTGGGCTCAGGGGGCTTCTACCGGGCAGAGGCTACGTTCTCCCCATAGTCGGGGCCCACTAGATCCTTACCAGATGGAACCGGGCTATCCCTGAGACATCCAGGCAGCCCAGGTGAGTCCGTCTGTGGTCTCTCTCCCTGCCTGCCTTACCCACACCGTAGTGCACTGCCACACAAGGAAACGTTGATGCAAATCACGAACCATTCCAGATTAAGGCCCCAGATCAACGCCCCAGGTGTGCCTGGGCTGTCAGCGTTGTCCCTGGCTGGTGGTAGCAAATGAACCAGAACATCCACGCGAGACAGCGGTTCTGGGAGCAGTGCTGCTGCTGGGCTTTACTAGGACACCCCCAATTTGCCGCACCTTTCAAATGACTTTTCCGGGGTCCGCTACCCCACATGAATCCACGAATAACGGGTCCTGCATCAACTCCCCCGCGGCAATGAGAAAACCCCAGTGGGCAGGTTCCATCCCGTTCCCCGCGTTCAGGTCCAGGCATTTTCTCCTAGAAAAGCCCCTAAGGTCGCAGGCAGTCCGAATCCTTAGTCAACCGGGGCAGCACCAGGCAAGACCCTTCTCTCAGCCCCTGACCGCCGTGCAGGGTCATGGACGCCCCCCACCCCCGCCCCAGAGGCACAGCCGCTCACAGCAGACACCGAGGCACCGCCCTCATCAGCCCCCTGTGCTACCCCGGGACTAGAGGACCCGGATCATGGGACGCGCCGTGCCTGGCTCGTTCTCCTCCTCCTGCAGGTAGGAGGCTGGGAGCGCTGCACCGCGCCGGCCGCTCGGGTCCGGACAGCACCCCCTGGCCAGCACGAATCCCAGGCTCTAGGTCGGACACCGCTTCCTAACTTGCTGGCTTCGCTTTAGGGCGACAGATGACACGCTTTCCTTTTTTAAATGATCGGAAAGAAGGAACTGGTTGAATCCGGGATCCAGGGCAGACTTGCGGGTCGAGGCCAGCTTGTGAACCGGCTCCCAGGCTGCCTTGCAGGGATGTGGGGGTGGGGGCCAGGAGGAACCGCAGCGGGGCTGGCCCACGCAAATAAGAACTCAGGATTCCTCGGGGTCTTTGAATGCGGCGCTGGAACCTCCTCTCCACTTTGCGAAATGGGAGATAACGTGAAGGAAAGAAAGAGAATCAAGAGGGGCAAAGAAAGACCAGCTCTGTGGCGATCTGAAAACATCAACACTGTCGGATGCGAAGGAGAGGGGCCAGGGGTACCCCTGCCCACGGAGATGCCGCAGCCGCGCTCAGGGAAGCAGGTGCGGTGCAGGTTCAGCACTCTGGGCGGGGAAGGGTACAAGCAAAGGTTTAGCAAATGAATTCATCAAAGCCGGAGGATCCCACCGGCAAGCTGAAGGCAGGAGACCCGGGGGAAACAGGCAGAGGGGCCCCACAGGGACGGAGGGCTGGGGCCGCCGCATGGGGGACCCCAGCCAGCTCTGGCTGTGGACATTCTGATCCTCAGCCTTCTGTCCCCGGCATGAGGCCAGAGTGGGGATTTCTTAGCAGCCAGACTCAGAGCTCGGGGTTGAGTTGCCTTTCAGGTAAAATCCTAAAAGCGTGGGCCTCCTCCTGCCCCTGGGAGAAAGGGATAGGCCACAGAGGGTCTTTCGGGACAGTGATGGCCTTCAAGGTGCGTCCCACCCAGAGGAGAAGGCAGACCCGCCGACAGGGGAGAGAGAAGCCACGTCCAACCCAAGCAGTGGGCAGGGAGGAGGCAGAGAGCTCTCCAGAAAGGCATTTCCAACACCCGAGGGGACAGGCATCCCAGAGCTCTGGGATGGAGGCCACTCTAAGTCAAGAATGGGCCCGTCTCGGCCCCAGGCCACTTAACGGCCAGGACTGGGGAAAAGCAAAGAGACGCCAAGAGTCCGAGAGGAAATTAAAATCTAGGCAAGGACACGTTTGCCGAACACCTACTATGTGCTGGGCCGAGTGCCTGGCCCCGGGTGGGTGACCAGCCCGCAAGCTGTCCACTGCCCAGCAGCGAGCGGCTCTGCTCCATGGGCCTGCTCCTGGCTGTAGGAAACAAGAGGCTTTATAAAGATCCCTGTTTTAAGTGCTTTGTGCTAAAAAATGATGGCTTCTCCCCGAGCTGCTCCGATTTTGTTTTTTTTCTTCCCCTTCTGCCGTTAACACAACATCTGGGTTTGAGATCAAGGGTGATACACTGGCTGATGAATTCGCCGCCAGATGTTGGCTACTGGAATGCACAACCGTCGACTTAATTCAAAGCACACGCAACCGCAGAGCCCCTGCCCCCAGCCCTTGGGCCGCGGACATCACATGATGTCACTTCCCCCGTTAGCAGCTGCAAAACAATCCCTAGTCCACCCAGCCAGATTTGGGATGGAAAAGAGCTGGGTGGGTGGAGAGCCAAGGTCGGGGACGAGGATCCAAAGAACACAGGCTACGTTCAGACTATGAGAGAGGACGCCCGGGAAGGTCCGGGAGGCCAGACTGTCCCTCTTGCTGCCTAGGGCGGGGGTGGGGTGAGAAGAGCCGGGGCTTTCGGGAAACCTAGGGTGTCCTCAGCATACCACGTGGCCTGGGCCGGCCCAGGGCAGGGGCGGTGGGGGGGACATGCTTGACCAGCCTGGGCAGAGATTCAAATCCCCCCCCCCCCCCGCCCACTCACAGCTGGCACCCCACCGACACCTTCTGCGTCCGTGGACATTCCTGGGGAAGCAACGGAGAAGAACGAGGCGTCCCCATAACCTGTGGGCAGCCAGACTGTGAAAAAGAACCTTCTCTAACGAGTTCATTGACTTCACACCCACTGAGTCGTTTTCACTATCTTGCCGTGAGCCTGGCAGCTCTCCCACGGGAGAGCTACATACATAACTATCTCCTAATGGGACACTTCCCCAAGGGGCCGCTCTGCTGGGCAGCCGCTCCCAATTCCAGAGCCAGGTCAAGCTGTGGCTGTTAAAACATGACTTTTAGACCTTCATGGGCTTGTTTGAATGCACTCAGCTCACGCTAAGTTCCCAGGCCCCGGTGCTGGCCAACGCCAAGCTTCTGGCTTCGGGAAAAATCATGCCCTTGCCCAGAGGAGATGTGGGAATCTCTGGGGTTCGGAAAAAACATTCGTCTCTAAATCCAAGGTCAGAATCCCTCCCCAGATCATCTGAGTCTCACCAGCGTCCTGACTCAGAGTGGCAGGGCTAGCTCAACGTCAGTGGAGGCCACGTCCCCTCTCAGCCCAGCCCGCAGCCCGCAGCACGCAGCCGCCAGCGGGAACCCGGGAGGGTTGACAGGGAGACCGCTGCCCGCGGGGATGGCATTGCTCTGTTCTTCCATCCTCGCCCCGGCCCTGGGGTCCCTCCACTGGGGGCCCGTTCCCCGTGCCACTCATGTAGGGGGAGGGAGAGATGGGGCCCAGCACATCTGCCAAACACCCTCCTGTCCTGTCCCCAGTCGGGAGGGGGTCACCCTGCACAGTGACAGGAATGCAGCTGAGCCTACCCCACCGCGGGCACGGGGGTCTGAGGGCCATCAGGGGGTGAGTGTGCAGAAGGGCACGTGTCAGATGGAAACGGGGCCACTGCGCTGCCCGGGCTGCAAACACCTTCCGTGGGTCCCTCGGTCCACTTGTCTTCCTGCTGGCCTCTTCAGAGGAAGCCCAGATGCCCCTTCCTCCAGGGGTCTCCTCTCTGCTGGGGGGCTGGGGGACAGCTGTACGTTCCCTGCTTTTGTCCACACTCTCCAGAGAACAGGGTGCTCCGGGTCTGGACATGACACCCTCCCAATCACAGAGCTGCCGCCATCCCCGTAACACGGTAGCATCCGGCAGCTGGCATCTGGGATGGGATTCTTGTCCCTTTGGGCAGACAGGGGACGCTGCACGGCTGGTCGACCCGGCTGAGGTCCCGGGGAGTTTTGATGAGCTTGTCCAAAGCCCGGCTGAGGGCAGCGCAAGGGCGCCCCCATCCCACCCAAACGCTAGCCCTCGGGGCCAGACTTGGGAAAGCGAGGGGGTGCCCCACAGCCCCGTCCACACCCAGACACGCCCCGCAGTAACAGCGGCAGCTTTGCCCTGTAAGAGCTAGAAGGAATCGAGCACGTTTCCAGCGCCCTGCCCCCCACCGCTGTGGGGTCCCTAACTGCTTCGGGGGGCATCGTAAGGGCGGTTTTGAACCTCTCCAACGGGACTGCATCTGCTTCGCAGGCAGGGTGGGCGACCTCCCGCGCTGGAGGGCAGGGAACGGGGCACACAGGGATTGAGAAAGAGAAGCGAACTCACATGGACCGCAGGCCCACTCAAACCCTCTGGGTCTCAGGGCCACAACCCTCCCCACAGAACTGCACGTGGAAACGGGGTGCGGTCCAACAGCCTGGGAGATGTCCCAAGGAATGCGAGGCGTCAGCACTGGCTCGGCACCCAGATGTCCACGGGAGCATCCGGCCCCACCTGCCCCCCGGCCTCGCTGTCTGGCCACACCCCTCCTTTGCAGGTGCCCCTCGGTGGTGGTGGGGGTGGGGACTTTCCTGGGACACCCGGCTCTGCCTTCCCTGGTGTCAGGTCCTGGCTGCTCTCAGTCAGCAGTGGGGTCGACTTCCGCCAATTCACTTCTTCTAGGGAACTGAGAAAAAGGTGGGGACAGGCACCATTTCATAACTGAAATCTTCCTGTGGTGGCAGGAGGCAACCAGGGGCTCCCTCCGCCTGAGCCACAGCCCCGACAGACCCGGTGCCACCTTCGGGTCCCTGAAAGCCTCCTCACCCCGGGGAGCCGACCGACGTCCCCAGCTCTGGGGCAGGGCTGCGCCAGTCCAGGCAGAGGGCAAGGTTGGCCGGTGTGACTCGGGCCGCGGCGGGCATGTGTGCGCTCACCCGCCCCTCGGAGCACGTGTGTCTGTGGGGGCCGAGGGTGGGGTGGGGAGGGTGACTGGACAGCAGAGCGCAGTGTGGCCCCAGCCCTGGGCCTTCCGAGATTCTAGCACATTCCCATGAGCTGCTGTCCACTGGACGCCCCGTCTCCATGGAGACCAGCATTCCCACCTCTACTTCCTGTCCGCTGGCTCAGGCCCCCCGGGGAGCACGAGGGAACCATCCCTAAGAGCTCCTCGGCTGTGCAGAGAGAAGCTGGGGGGGTCGCTGTTCAGCCGCCTGCCCCAGCCCGGGACCCCGGCGGGCCCCCGACTCACGCCCCGCCACTCTTCCTCTCCCTGGGAGCCCAATAGGATCTCATGCCAGAGGCCTCAGTCGCGGTTCCCGAAGCCTTGGGCGCAGGCCCTTCCCATTCACGTGCTGCTGAATCACTTGAAAAAAATGCACCCCGATCCTGGGAGGATTTGCTGAGAACAGTGCGGCTTTGTGGAAGGAAGTGCTGCTCTGCACTTTCCCCGCCAAGACCCCGAGGAGCGGCCAAGCTCGGCCCTGCAAAGCCGCAAGCCCGGAGCCCGCAGCGGGGGCAGCAGCTGGACGGCGCAGGGCGGGGGGCAGAGGGGCCATCCGGCCACCCCGCTGCGATCCTCGCCTGCCCACCGGCTGGCAGAGGGGCACGGAGAGGCCGGCCGGGCCTGCCCCCACACTGCCTCTAACAGGCCGGGGCCCCGGGGGAAGTCTGTGCCCCTCTCCGGGCTGCCCCACAGGCAGTGGTGAGAGCGGGAGGGCCGGGCCCATGGCCCGGACTGGGCAGCCACCCTCCCCCTCGTGTAGGACTGAGACCTGCAGTCTTGCGGGCTGACCCCAAGCCGTGGACACTCAGGCAGAGGATCCCAGGGCGAGGATCCCAGGGCCCGCGCTCCAGCTTCCGGTGCGGGGAGCACCCGGGAGGTCGTGTGCCCGCCCCTCCTCCTACACCCTAGCCGAGCAAGCAAGGCTGCCCCCCGGACCCCCGGAGCTGGCAGGGTCGAGAGGCGTGCTCAACCCCGCACTCCCTCCCCAGCCGGCAGCCCGGCCGGGGCTGTTCCAGCAACTGTAGAGGCGGCCACGCGTCCACATCAACCCCCCCATCGTGCCACAGAGGGAGGAGGCGGGGCGGGAGGCCGTCCACATGTCGGGGCCGTCCTCTGCTCACCAGAAGAACGGCTGCAGGTCTGAGAGAGGGCCCTGGGCCCCAATTTTAAAAATCTTCATTTCCCCTTTATTTTACGTCTCTGAGGGTCTAGACATCATCATCACCCCATAACCGCTCACCTGGCTGGGTGGCGGAGGAGAAAGGCATGAGGACCCTCGGACCGGACAGTAAATGTTCTCGTCAATTCAGAACGACATGGAAACAGGGACGCTGCCCCCGAAAGTGTGAGCAGCAGCATGAAACCCACGGAAAGTTCTAGAAGATACAGTGTTCGCAGAGGGTGGACCCCCAGGGGAAGACGCAAGAAGTGGCCCAGGACGACAAAGGCGCACACAGTCATCACGTCAGGAACCCCTGCCGCCGCCTGGCCGTGCGCCATGGCCACCTGCCAGGAGCCCCCACTCGTCCAGCGGCATCCCGGGGTCCCACGGCCTCTAGCACCGTCGTCCAGGTGCGTCTGAGCGCTCTGCAGGGAGCAAAGCCGCACCCGTGGCCCCCAGCCCCCTGCAGCCCCGGTGGGCAAGGGCAGGGTGTCTCATCCTGCAGCCGGGGGGACAGGGTAGGCGTGACCACCGGGCACCGGTGACTCACCCTTTTCCTTGTCTCCCTGTCCGTCTCCTATGCCTACTTTTAGCTCAAGTGGGGCCGAGAAGGGGCACTTCCTCGCCTAGGACACTCGGGCCACAAATACTACCTTGGTTAGTAGAAACAAAAATAACCCCTGACAGGCAGGCTCGTCCATTCAGCGGACCGCAGCCTCCAGGCGCTCAGGCTTCGGGGCCCATCACACCCAGGGCTTTAAACCCGGTGATCCCGCAGCACCCTCTGGGACCAAGGTGACTCTTTAGCAGCAGGCGGGAGCCCCAGGTGACCCGGCAGCCTGCAACCACAGCCCAGCCTCCCCCAGCTAATCCTCATCTGGCTTGGGAATCCCAGAGCCCTCCTGGCCCCGGGGGCTTCGTGCTCACTCATGTTGGGCTCAGATCGGACGGTCAAGTTGGCTTTGCAGCCCCAGACCCGTGACATTCCAGCAGCAGAGGACAGAATGGAAACAGGCTGGGACCAAACAATTTTCTCTACCTAACATGGAAAAGCCAGATAAGACAACGGAACTCAGGGAGATGCTTTCAATGAGATTAAGAACAAGAGATCACAAAAGCTCCCTCACCCCGGCTACTGGGGATTTGAAAAGTATCCCCAAAACTTATAGGGTGCCGTCCCCACCCTGTCTGAGTGGCCCGTGTGGGGGTTCCGTGAGCCTGATGCAATCCAGGGAAGCGCTTGGGTTTCTAATGGGCCTGGGTCACCCCACATCTCCCTGTGCAGCCCGCAGGGTGAAACAGAGGCATGAACCCCAAGTCTGGCAGGCATGCAGCTGAGGAGGAATGGACCAGGGAAGGAGCACACAGGCAGAAGCTGTTTCTGAGAAACAGTCTAGGTCCTGGGTTTGGGTGGCGGGCTCACGTCCTTCATCATGCTATGCAGGAAGCATCCACTAAGGGACAGAACGCCGTTCATGGACCAGTGACAGAAATGCACCAGGACCGAAGACAGATGATCTTCTTCTGTGGTCCTGGGGAGGGAGGGAGGCAGCCACGTCCGCCCTGCGCCAGTCCAGGGGTCACCCAACTGCCGCTTGAGGTCTGCACCCAGTCACCTCCCCTCCCCATTTCCGTGACTAGAGTCTTACTGGGAACCTGGCCCTTCCCATCCATTTATGTGCTGTCTAGGGCTGCGTTCAAGGTGCTGGGGCAGGGATGCGTCGTGGCCCCAGAGACCGGTGGGCTGGCAAACCTAGAACGTTTATTATCTGGTTCTCTGCAGAAAACGTGTATCCGTCCCTATTCCTGTCTCTAAGTATCTGCCACTGGCAGAAGAACCCCATCCCGCCCAGGCAGGGTGCCCAGGGCTGCCGGGTCTGGGGTGCACCCACGTCCCAGGGGTGGGACATGACCAGCCAGCCAGGCGCCCCGCCCCTGCCTGCCCCAGGCCGAGGCAGCTGGCCGGGCGGGTTGCTGCAGACCCCTCCCCTTTCTTCTCTGGGGCTCTGTCTTTGTCCCCTTCCCCTGCCTCTCCTCTGCCCGTCTCTCCCTGTCTCCCTTCCCAACAGTAAAGTGACAAGAACGTCGTAAGCCAAGTCCCATGAAATGAGGTTGGCTTTGGTGACTTGCAAGACGGAGAGTCGTTCGCGCGATCTCCCCATGTGTGTCCCAGCCAACTGCCAAGCAACAAATGATGTATCTTTTGAAACTCTGCCCGCTTGACCTTGGATGCCCCTGAAGTCCAGCGCTTATCTGCTGAAAACGTCTGGATTCCTTCCCTCACCTGCATCCCTGGCTGAGCTCCCGGCCTGCACCAGCGGCCTCAGCCCCCGGACCCGCCTCCGCACCCCACCCGACAGGTTCCCAGGGTCGTGCCAGGGAGCCTTCCCGGATGGGACTTGGGTAGAAGGCCTTTGGGGGCGGGGGGTGGGGGCGTGGGGGGGGTGGCAGGGACAGGTGGCCCACTGGGAGGGGGCCCACGGGGTCTGAACGGGGAAGTGGACACACACACAGACTCTCCGGGTGGGGGGTACCATTCCCGGCATCACGCCTGTTATCAGTGATGTATTTTTATCATGGGTGGGACGCCAGCTCTTATCATATCCTCTGAAACTCTTGCAAGCGTTTCCTGGCTTCTGCGAGAAATTGCTTGTGCAACTTGTTTTGCTCTTCAATTTGCTGCTGAAGGTCATGGATCATCTGACTGTGCCTGTCATCGTCAAGGATGAAGCTGGAGGCCCAGGGGGAAGTGGTGTCACCGGCACACGCCCCTTCCTCCTCGGGGTCTAGGGAGGAGTAAGACGTCAGGCAGGCCGGGCCTGCCCTTCTCTGTTCTCTCTGCCCTTCCAGCCCGGCCTGGGAGCGGGCTTCCCAGCTCAGCCCCGGGGGCCCCGTCCCGGGCACCGGCTCCAGCAGCCCATCTGGTCTCCGCCACAAGGCCACGAGGCTGGCTCCGTCTGCCTGTTCTTGCAGGAACCGGCGCCGGGGGCCCCCCGCCAGTGGGTCGGGTCTGGCCAGCGCCTCCCTGGAGCCCAGGCCACCCAGGAGCCGGTTCTCTGCACCGATAAACACCCCCGCCTTGGGAGACAACGGTTCACTCATGGTCTTAGACGGGAACGTGGTCGGCCTGAGATATTTCTGGTTCTTGAGGTTGCTCAAGAACTCCTCCAAGCTGGTTCGGGACTCGGGGGCCTTTGCCTGCGCTGGCCCCGTGGGCTCCGTGCCGGGCTCCACGTCCGCTGCTGGGCCCACCGCTGGCTGGTGGCGCTGGGACTCCCCCCTCGGTTCCTGCAGGTCGCGGGGGCTGAGCTCGTCCCCGGCGCTCGGATCCGCCGCGGGCCCCAGGGCAAGGTGCAAGCTCAAGTGCTTCTTCAGCTCCCTGCTGGTGTTGAACAGCTCCCGGAAGGCGAACTCCAGCTCCCTCTGCCACCTGCTCTTGTCCCCGCGTCTGCAGAGACACGCCTGGGGCGCAGCACCCCCTCCGTGGGTCCAGCAGATGGGCCACGGCTGTTCTGGGTCCTCTGTGTTTCCCTCGGGGCTCTGATCCAGAGAGCAATGGGCGCGGCCCTGACCCGGAGGAGCTGTCCCCTTTCCCGGCCGCCGCCTCCTGTCCCGGGCTCCTCCTCTCTCTCTTCTCTGCAGATGCCCGAACGCCCCGGGGACAGCCAAGAACGCTTCTCTGTCCACCCCTCTGCTCCCCCAGGGGTCAGCGGGACGGTGGCCACCGCGGGCCTTCATCAAAGGCGGTCGCTTGCTCTTATTCTGCTCGCGGGGGCAGAGGGGGCGACGGGTGAGGCCTGCGGCTCTGGGAGCCCCCAGCTTCTCGGGGCCCGCGGCTCTCCTCTGGGCCTGGGTGAGCCGGGCCTGCTGTCCAGCCAGCCCTTCTCTGTGATCTCTGTGACTCTTCTCTTCTTGGACGGCTGCTCTGTGCTTTTCCCGGGCCCTGGGCGGCCGGGCTGTTCCTCGCTGGGCCGGCCCCTTCGAGTCAGGCCGGTGCTCCCTGGCCTGTCCTCCCCCAGCACCTAACCGATGGGCTAAGTACAGGTGCTCCAGGCCCCGGCCGTGCTGGGGCTGGCCGGGGGCCTCCAGCTCCTCGGCCAGGCGCGGGGGCTGTGGGCTCTTCGGCTGAGGGAGGTCTTGTCTCTGCAGGGCCAGGGGTCCCTTCTCGCGGACCTGCAGCAACCTGTGCTTCTGCTGTAAGCGCGGGGCCTGCTGTTCGGGGCTGGGACTCAGCCCGGCGGCTCTGTCTGCATTTCTTTTCATGTTGGTGACCTGTGCGGACACGGCTTCAGAGCGACGGTGGCGGGAGCCAAGAGCAGGAAGCAAGGCGCGAGGGGCCGGAGAGCCACAGTTGCCACGGCCGGCCCACGCGAAGCCCGCACGACCACGACACACTCTGCCGCCCAGAGCGTTCTGAGAAGAGCGAGCCCCTGGAGACAAGGCACACGCAGCTCTGAATGCAGGACGAGAGCTAGAACGCATCCCTCCCAGTCACTTAGGCCAAGACCCACCCTCAAGGGCATGGGCTCAGGTCCCCATCTGTCTGGCACACCTTTAACAGGACCCTGAGGGGCAGGTGTTTTCAGCGGGGTGTGGTTTTGCTCTCCAGGGGACATCGGCCACGTCTGGGGACATTTTTTCTTGTCAGAACTTGGGGGAGGAGATGTACCTGGCGTATGCAGGCCAGGGACGCTGCTAGACAACCTGTGCTGCCTGGGACGGTCCCCACATTGGACAGTGGCTCAGCCCCCCTGGTCAGCAGTGCCAAGGCTGAGACCCCCACCTGATCTCCCACCTTAGGAGGGGTGTTGGGACACTGGTGGGGGTCGGAGGGCGCAAGTGGGCTCTGCAGGGGGGCTGCTCACACACGGCGGGGGGCTGCTCACACACGGCGGGAGGAAAGATGGAGGAGGAGCCTCTAGGTTAGGGTGTGAGTGCGTGCACGTGTGTGCATGTGCCTGTGTGTGCCAGTGCGTGCGTGCAGGTATGGATTAGTGTGCGTGCGTGCACGTGTGTACATGCACAGGTGCGGGTGGGTGCACACATGAGGGTTGTGGGGGGTGTGCAAGTGTGCACGTGTGTCCGTGTGCGTGCATGTGTGCGTGTCCGTGTGGTACTAGAATCCACCGCAAACCCATCAGGGAGGCTTAAGCTTCTTTTCTCAGAATCCAGAGCTCTTCTTCTGTGGGGTTATCGGAGGGGGACACTTTGGCATCAGGAAGGGACCCGTGCCCCGCAGGCCCTCTTAGACCAGGAGGGGCATTTACACCAACAAAGCGTGGACTCACACCTGTGGCCACCTGCTGATGTCAAGACCAGCCAGACCGATGGGCTAAAGGAGCCCCTTCCTGGGCAGGGGCAGGCCGTGCCGAGGGCCCCTCCTCCACCCCCCGCCCCCCGCTTCCACGTTAGTGTCTGTGCAGCCAGGCTGAGCCAGGCCGGCCCAGAGGCACGGCAGGAGTCGGAAGACGACCCCGCGTCCGGTCCGCGGAACACAGAACAGTTACAGCTATCTGCTCATCCTCCGTGCGATAACCCCGTGGGGTAAGGAGCCACCAGCACCCCTGGTTCACAGGTGGGGAAACTGAGGCAGGGCCCACTTAAGAAACTTCACCGGATCACACAGCTGGCAAGTGGCAGAGACGGGTCTGTGTAGCTCTCGTGAACCCAGTGCCTTTGACCAACCGAGGCCACTCACACGGCCACCGGCTTTCGGTAAATCTGATCTGGTTAGACCCTCAGAACAGCGGTGAGCACTCCACGCAGCTACTCTGCCAACCGGCGCGATGAACCGGGGTTGGGGGGAGCCAGGGCGCCGGCCGTGAGTGCCCGGGATTCGGCAGAGGAGCCCCCGGAACTCAACGGGAAAAGGAATAGTTTGGGTGTTTTCGTGACAGATCGTAGCCCTGTGCAAAATCACACCACGTATGAAAATGAACTCAAAACGGAGCACGGACCTTAACGCAAGGTCTCAAGCTATCGCTTCGGCGCGAGACACACGTGTGCCTTCACGACCTCGGGTCAGGCAAGGACTCCTCGGGTACGACCCCCAAAGCACAAGGAACAGAAGAAACCGAGAGGATGGGGGATCAAAACTAAACACATTTGCAAGCCGAGGGGCGTCATTCATAAGAGAGAACAAAAGGCACAGGCTGGCAGGAAGGACCCGAGAATCACACGCGCAACAGAAAGCTTGAATCCAGACTCTGAAAACCACTTGAGATGCAGTAAGACAATCCGATCTTCAAACGGGCCAAAAAAAAAAAAGGCAAAACAGACACTCGATTAAAGAGAAGGCACACGGCTCATGAAGCGTGAGGCTCCAGCATCGCCCGTCAGCGGGAGGGGGGAGCACGCGGAAGCCGCGGGGGACCATTCGCGCCCACCGGGACGGCAATGTCGAGACAGACGGACCCTAACAAGTGCTGGTGAGGACTTCAAGCCGCCGGCTTCCTCCCACGCCGCTGGCGGAATGCAAAACGGTGCAGCTGTTTTGGAAAACAGTTTGGGCGATTCTGAAAAGGTAAACGCAGATTTGCCGTATGTCCCAGCAACCGCACGCCGGAGGGTGCGCCCCAGAGAAAGGCAAGCGCGGGCCCAGAGCAAAGCCGTGGGAGCGCAGGCGGACTGGCCGACCTTCCCGGCTCACGGGGAAGACAGGAGTTTGGGTCCGAGTCGCAGATGTGCCTGGGCTCTTTCCGCCCTGCGAACGGCCACTGTGGGGTCTGGACAAGGAGGGGAGAGCAGGGACTGTCCCCTGTCCACTCTGGAAGACCCCTGGAGCTAGGGAAAGCGCACCCCGGGGCCAGCGGTCCCCTGGCTCACCTTCTGTTAACGGCGATGGTTAGTAACGCCCGGACATGCCTCTCCCGCTCCCGCTCGGTCACCCTGACCCAGAGCCCCGGAGAGGCCCCCCCACCAATACCACGGAGTTGGCTTTCCGCGAGACGGGCAAATGCATGGAAACAGAAAACGGCTGGACAGACTTCTTGAGGACAAAGTGCGGAAATTACAGTCAGCTCCCAGTTCAGGAACTGAAAACCCCGTGATGCCCAGCAGACGCCAGCTTGCCCTCCGCCCACGCCCCCAGCTCCTCCAAGCTGCCACCCTCCAGCCCGGCCCCCCGCGCGAACGTGAGGCCGGAGTGTTCTGAGTGTCCTGGGGTTCTCCCTCTGGTCTCGTACTCCTGCTCCCCCCGCGCCGGACGGCTGTCTGCCCCAGGCTGGCTGCCTTCAACCCCTCAGGGAAACCGCAGCCCCCGCCCCGACAAGCCCCACTCAGAGCAGCAGACGGACGGCGCGGTGGACACCGTCTGGCCTCCCGTGCCGAGCAGACACTGGTCCCATTCTCTCACACCCCGTGGCCCCAGTGTGGTGGCTACCCCCGGCCAGTCGCTCCAGTCGCCCTCCAGCAGAGACGAGCCCCTGCCAGGCCGCGGGGGAGACCTGCTTGTGGGCGACCAGCCGGCGCCAGGCCCAGAGCAGACTCCAGGGCCCCTCACGCCCATGAGCAGCGATGCCGACTGTGCCACGATCAGAGGCCTGAGGGGGGGGGGGACACAGACCCGGGGCTCTGAAGTCAGACAGGACAGACTCCACCGCAGGGTCTCCAGTCCCGTGGCTCCCTCCCGCATACGAGAGGCACAAGGCAGCCCGCACAGGGCTACGGAGGGGTGACACAGGCGAAGCCATGCATGTGCCCAGGACCCGCCCGCTGCCTGTCCTCACGGTGCCCTCAGAACCTGCAGGGGGCCCAACCTGCACGCGGTGGACGGTCACGTGGCTGATCCGTGGCAGTTGGCTGGGACAGACCCCGCAGCCCTCCAAGTGTCGGCATCTGCTGCCATGACGCTGTAGGTGGTAGTGGGGCCCTGGGCCCCCGGAACGATGCCTGTGGTCATCAGAATGACAGGACGTGGACAGCGCACCCCTCAGGGAACGTAGGGCGTCCCATCTACCTCGCATAAACCTTCTTCTCGGCTGGAACCCACAACATGATCTGAGGGCTCATCTGGGCCCACAGGACTGCACGCGATTTCACAGACATTTAACTAAATGAGGTCACGTGTGTGAAGAAAACGGTCAAACGGAGTTTGATGTGTGGACAGGACACTGACCACCATGTAAACCTCCGTGGCACAGGCCATCGCTCTCGCCTGGTCTCACCACGACAGGGGAGCTCCAGCCCTATCCCCACTTTCCGATGGGGAAACAGACTCAGAGAGGTTAAGCAACTTGCCTAAGGCCACACAGATCAAAGCAGGACAGCAAGGGTTCATGCCCGAGCAGGCTGACCCCCGATCTGAGTCGCAGGCCCCGCGGCGGAGGAGGCTCAGTGCTGGGAGCCAGGACTCTGTCCTGGGGTGAACCTACCACCCGCGCACTCACCATCGCGAGAGGCCTCTGTGCAACGGGCTGGGCCATAGTGTTTGCTGCGTGTTTTTACCGCGGTTCATCGAACGCATCACTCTCCCCTTTCCCATTCAGGTATTTTCCTTAAACACGGAAAGGCCAGATCCGTCCCCAGGCCTCCCAAATCTTGCTCGGAGCTGGATTTTGATCCCACAGGTCTGGGGTGAGGCCGGCATTCTGACTTGTGAGGCGCTCCCCGGGGATGCGATCCTCAGGCCCACGGACCACACTCTGAGTAAGGCGGCCCTAGCAAACGGCGCTCCCTGGTACCAGGGTCTCGAGCGGCCTCCTCCCGGCCTCCTCCCCCACCTGCGCCCCTCCTACAAGACTCCTGACCAGCCTCTCTGCCTCCCCCTGCCCTGAGCCTTACTCCGACACCTCTACGCTCGGGTGTAGGCACCGCCCTAACTCAGCACGTGGCATCTTCACCCACACCAGCAGGTGTCCCAGCACTGTCCACAGGCCACCTGCAGCATGGTCCACTGAGCCGCCAGTTAAAATGCAGATTCCCAGGCCCTGCGTCAGCAGGGAGGGGCCCAGACCCCGGTCAGTTCACCATCTCCCCGGCAATTCCTAACAAGGTCAATGATCCTGGGGCTGTGGGCCTGAGGACGGGCCCGCAGCTCTTGACCCAGCTCCCCTCCCCAGCTGGGCTGATGCCCCTCCCACCGCGACCCAGGTCCAGGGCCAGAACACTGCTCGTGTGGGTTTCTCTTCCTCACCCTACCCACGGTTCCCCACGCCTGGTCCAGTCTCTCCTTCCTCGAAGGACATCTCCCGGCCTCTGTAGCAACAACAGAAATGCTCCTGCCTTTCTCCAAAGGCCTACCGGCTCGGCGCCTAGGTGACACGTTTTAGCACTTCTTCTTTGAAACATATAAAAATAGACACAGAAAGGCCCCCATTAGCTGGCATGGCCAGAGAACATTTCCCTAGAACGAAAGCTTACGCTTTCATGTGCCAAGTTAATAATTTCTGTCTTCTGAGAGGCCACAGAACAGATCAAGTTCGACCTTTTCCGGCACACTGCAGATAAGCTTTTGGACTAAAACATAAGGAATCCCTTTAGGGCTTTTAAAATGCATAGAACCAAAAAAAAAAAAGAAAAGAAAAGAAAGAAAAAAATATATATGTAGGACACAGTGCCTCTACATGAAATGACCCCAGCATATAATCTGGGCTCTACAGGTCGACTCTTTATAGCTTCCTCTGTCCTCGGCTCTGGCTGTGAGGCACAGACAGACGGACAGCACCCTAGCTTCCCTTCCCCCAACAGCCCGACACACACGCAGGGAGCTTGCTAAAACTGCGTCTAGAGCATCAACGGAGTCAGCGGCACGGGGCATGGATGGGCTCTTCTGTGAGTCAAGTACACGGGTGTGTGACTCCAACCTACCAAGTCTAACGGGGGACAGCCAGCCTCCAAGGACCCACAGGGACACAGAGAACCAGCTGCGGTGTTGGAAGGCGCTCCTCAAGCTCAAAAGATTTTTTAAAGATTTTATTCATTTATTTAGAGGGAGCAAGAGAGCAGGGGAGGGGCAGAGAAAGAGAGAGAGAGAATCCCAAGCAGACTCCACACTGAGTGCGGAGCCCAACAAGGGGCTTGATCTCACGACCCTGAGATCCCAATCTGAGCTGAAATCAAGAGTCAGATGCTTCCGGGAGGCAAAAACTGGTCAGGGGCCCCTCTGGCCCAGAAGATTTTTTTTTTTTTTAAGATTTTATTTATTTATTTGATTAAGAGAAAGAGCACAAGTAGGCAGAGTGGCAGGCAGAGGGAGAGATAGAAGCAGGCTCCCCGCTGGGCAGAGCCTGATGCAGGGATGGGGCTTGATCCCAGGCCCTTGGGATCAGGACCTGAGCTGAAGGCAGACACTTAACTGATTCAGCCACCCAGGCACCCCTGCACAGAGGATTGTTAATGGGCTTGAATGCCTGGTCCAACATAACGAGGAACCAAGTACTAGGAAGACATTTATAACTCGCACATGGGCCCCCAATCTCACCGCACAAATGTAGAGCGGGGACAGGTTGGCAGAGACGCACGGCCAACAGAGGAGGTGTGATCTTTCCCTGTGAGGTTAGAGGGACCTAGAACAAGCGGGACAATGGTCCAGCCCAGTGATGCCCGGCTCGGATCCCAGCTGGGCATTCCGGGCCCTGGCGAGCCGAGCTGGAGGGCAGTGGAAGATGCAGGCCGACACAGGAGAAGCCCATCCTGCTCCCCCGCCACAGGCCGTCCTGATCAAGCGAGGCGGCCCGTGGGGCTCTGCAAACTGCCCGCGGCTTACAAGAAGGCTCTGTGAATGTCTGAGCACCACAGAGCTGTAAAGACGGGGGATGCGGCGCCCCCAGGCACACAGCCGACAGACGTGGGTCTGAATAGCCATAAAGAGGTGTCGAGAGCTCACAACGTCTACTTCGTCTACTTCGTCTACTTCGCAAACGTCGGGGGACAGTTTCATGATCAAAGTCTAACTACTGAAATGCTCAGGAATTCACCTAAACAAGAAACAGACAGGGACAAGTGTGCAACTTCACTGAATAAGGAGAAAATCTGAACAACGGAGGGACTGGACTTCACAGAAAGAATTCAGAACAACTAGAGTGTTCAGTGAGGGGGAAGAGGCCGCAGTCTGAGGTCAGGAGGAGAATGAAAAACCCGACCGAGGAAAAGTCCTAAGGAACCAAGAGGGTTTGCAGGGGAACTCCCAGGTGACAGATAAGTCTAGAGCAGCACAGTGTGCTGGTGCAGAGTATGAACTGTGTGATCCGGTGCAAGCTTCCTAACTCGGGGGGCCTCGGTTTGCTCCTCTGTGAAATGGCCATAATAAGGGCACTGATCGTCATTAGGAACACCCAAACGCTCAGTACACTGTTCGGGGAAGAGGATGGTACTTACTGTGCGTGTCTCCAGATGGCGGAGCTAGACCAAGAGCACATTACAGGGAGGCAGAAACCGGCCAGGTGGAAAGAAGCACTTCCTACAGGATTGTCTTGAAATCATTGGGCTGACTTGGTAGGTAGTGAGACACCCATCACTGAAGGCATCCAAGCCAAGCCCGGATAAAACAAACGTCAGAAACATTTTGAATTCCCATTTCTTTGAGTTCCGGCCTCTAAAAATACACTCGGTGACACAGTCTGTGTCACCCAGAGCCTCGAGGTTTGCCCACTTCCTGACTCTCAGCCAAGTCCCAGAGTAGTGGTTCCTAAAGCCAGCTGGGTTTTGGACCGCCTGTATCAAAATCCCTGGGGGCCCGGGGTGGGGGGTGGGGGAGTCACAGTAGGCAGGAATCCGGGCCAGGTCCCACAGCAGATTTTTGCACCAGAATCCTGCAGTGGGGGCTTTAGATCTGTACGTTTAACTGTCAATCATCCTGACGGACAGCCTGCCTGGGACAGTTCTAGAAGGCCAAGATGGCCGGGCAGCCTGGCCCTGAGGGAACGGCTCAGGCTCATCATGTCTCCATTATTGCCTTGGCCAGTTTTGGACTCAGAACAGGGCCAGACTCACAGTGGACCCGCCGGTGGCTCACTCGATGTCCCTTGACGAGGCCAGTCATCGGGTTCCCCTCTCCCCTCGGACTCCAGGGACACAGTGCAGGTCAGGTGGTGGCCCTGACCAACAGCTGTTCCTGCTGCACGATAACCACTCCCCCAAACCACCATGTTCCTCCCCAACCCCGTCCTGCCCCCTAACCCCCACCCAACTCTACAGGGAGAGTCCCACAGCACAGGACTTTCAAACTAGCCTTCTGGGCATGCGGCCTGGCCACCCTGACCAGTCCCACTTCCCAAGGCCCCAAACACGGGGCACACACAAGACCCGCCCCACCACAGATGAGGGGCGGGCACCACGGGACTTTGGTCGGCCCGTGCTGGGGTCTCCGGGACCCACTGACCAAAGCAGGCTGGATCGCAGCTCCCCACCTCCACCAGCGGCCCGGCGTCTGCCCCAGCTGGTGAACCATGGCAGGCTGCTGCCACGGGAACCACAGAGCTGCTGGCCTGTGACATCAGAGCAGGGGTGAATTCAGGGGCAGTGACAAGCCAGCCGGAGGGCAAGCGCCCGGCAGGACACCTGCTGTGGGTCTAGCAAACACAACAATTTGGCTCCAAATTGTAGGGGGACGGCCCGGACGCAGGGGCATCTTGAAGGTCTGGCATGTGTGCCCTTTCGGTGTTAAGGAGGGGCTCTGGGCGAGAAGGTCCTTTCCTCCCCAGCCTGGCAGCGCGTGCCGGTGCTCCCTGCCGGGGCTCTTCCCGGCTGTCCCAGGATCCCCGCGCGATACCTGCCGCCCCTCCCCGCCGCAGGGAGGGCGTCCGCTCCCCCTCGGGTGCGGGACACCTGCTGCTCCAGGGGGTCACTGCCCTGCAGGACTCACCGGGGGGGGGGGGCAGGGAAGAAGGGCTCCCAGCCCGGGCCCCCTTGGGCCACCCACGCCCCCAAAGCAATCGGACATATCTGACCTCGTTGCTAGGGCTGGGGCACCCTCCACGAATCTCACCACCGATTCAGTTTGGGGAACAGGACTCTGGCCCTCAGAAGTCAAAGCAAGCGATCTCGGGGTCTGGTTTCTGGAGAGGAGACCGTTCTTAACGGGAACTTGGCTGAAGTGTGGGAGTCTCGGGGACAAAAGCCTTTGAGGCTGAAGGGCCCCGGGAGGCCTTCTTCCCGAGGGGAGGGCTCAACCGCAGCCCACCCCCGCCACCCACTTTCATTGGGGTCCCTCTTCAGGGTCTGTAGATGGGGACTATCCCTCCGCAGCAAGCACCGTCAAGCCCTCGAGCTCTGCATGTGGCTGGTGTACCCACGCCCTTAAGGGACAAGATCAGGGGCGGTGTGGGGTGGCAGACGGATGTGGCCTCCACACGTTCCAGCTCAGAGGGCCTCTGCCGGCCTTCCCGAACGCTCCAGCACGGCCACCAGGGCCATCCTCTCCGCACTGCTTCCCGAGCGAGGACATCCCCCCCTCCCCACCTAGCACTCCCTCGGCGCCCACCCCTCTCCCCCACCCGGGACCGCACTCCACAGCTGGACCCTCACTTTGCTGAGCTGTAACTTTCCCAGGGACACGGATCACTCGCGCTCACGGCGCGGGAACGTGAGAAAACGCACGCCGGGCCGAGGACGTCGGACTCCCCCTCCCCCCATCCGAGTTCCCGTAAAAAAAAAAAACCCCAACACCATTTGGTCCCGCGGAGCGTCCAAAGCTGTGATTGATTTAACCGCCCCCCCCCCACCCCCGCTGCCATGCGTGTAGGTGTTTCCAACGTTTCCCAAAGACAAACAGGACGGAGAGGAATATTCTCTCGTCTAAACGCTCACATGTGTCCTCGATGGCTGCCTGGATACAGAGCCGCCTGCCTGATCGGAGGGGGGCTTCGCTGAAAGCCCTCCAGCCCTCTCCAGCGCTCAGGCTGCGACAGCGCAACCCTCTCCTCAAGCCCTTCCAAGGACAGGCAGCCCCGGAGCCAGATGAACCGAGCCATGGGAAGTCCAGCGCGGTGACATCCCATCCCGCTACCAGACACTCGTGCCAGGACCGGGCTCCTTCGACTCCTGGCAGCAGCCCGCGGTGGCCTGACCTTGGGCGAGTCATCCAACCACTCCCCATCCACACAGGAGGGGACACGGGCCTCACCTGCCTTAAGGAGGCCTCCTTGCCAGTCAGGGGAGAGCTGGCGAGGGCTTCTGCACTGGAAGGGCGGACACAGGCGAGGTCTCGATCTAAGAGATGTCCGATGGGGGAGGATGGGTCTCCCAGGACGGCGCCGGCAGAACAAAGACCACCTCAGATTTGTTCTCCGTTCTGGAGCCACCCGGGCTGAAGGGACAGGATGTCGTGACCGAGAACCCGGGACGGGGGACACACATCCCAGCTCTGCGCTACGGCCGCTCCCTCCCGAAATGCCGGGCTGGTCCTTCTCTCCCAGACATCGAGGGATGAAAGGTTCAACGCTAGACGAGAGGCCCCAGGAGAGAACTGTGTGCCCACGTCCGACCAACAACCCTTTGCCCAAAAAGCAGGGTGCCTTGTGTGGGCCCCCCTCAGCCCCCACTGTCACAGAGTCAAATCACCCTCTTGAAATGGATTCTGTCCTCCGGACAGCACGGTCCCCCATGGACCCGAAGCCCACAGGTGGCCAGCATCCTCTCTCCCCGACCCGTGATGGAAAATGCCGTCTCCTGAAAGCTCCGGTGACCAGCTAGGGTTCCAGCAGGGACGCCCAGTGGGCTTGTGACCGCGGGCAAAGGCTCGGGTCATCTCCCCCGGTGTTGGAGCCGCTGCCGGTGAGGTCACCGTGAGCACAGGCCTCGCCGGGTACGTGCGAGCGCGCGGGACACGCAGCCCAATGGGCCCGTCGCCCCTCGGCTCTGCCTCCAACACATTCCCGGCTCTCTTCAGCCTCCTGCCCTTGTTTCCCGCCCTCTCCGCGTCATGGGACCTCGGAGAGGACACGGCGGCCTGCGGAGGGTCAGCCGGGGTGACCAGGCAGAGAGATGCGGCAGAGGCCGGGCCGCAGACCCCCGAGGATATCATTTCTCTCTGGTGCCGTGAGCCTGTGTGGTCGTGAGCAAGTCCACGGCCCTCGTCCAACCCTGTGCCCTGAACTCCCCGCCGGCCGGGGGCAAGGAGATGACAAGCAACAGGGGACAGGACAGGCAGGCTGGGCTCGTGCGGAGAGCTGGCCGCGAATCGGGGCCGGGGGCGGCTTTCTTCTGACAGCGCTGCGGCGCGTGGGGCGCCACGCATCCCAGGCTGACGGCGGTGGGCCCTCCCCGGCGTCTGCACTAGGCTCACCCCGCAGAGACTTCCCAGCCTCTGCTGGGCCAGGATCCCGAGGACTTTCATCCTGGAACAAGGAAAGGAGCCTCGGGCACGGAGTTGGGCTTCAGAACCGGTTCTGGCTGGCTTTTCTCCCAACACTTTCCAGTTTGTCTTTTTCCTCTAAAATGTCGGTCCATTTTCTCATTCTGCCGTCGGGAAAGCGGCAGCCGGGGGCGTCTGTACCCCGGGGCCCTCGAGTACAAGCGGGGGCTGTCGGCAGAGCCTGCGGCAGGACCCCGTGCCCCGCCGGGCCTGTGATGGTGCCCCCAGCCCAGGCCTCCAGACGACAGATCAGGAAGGGACCGATAAAGCCTCAGCCTCAGCCAGACCCGTGAATGAGCTCAAGACTCCAGCCTGTGCACCTCGAACAGGTGTGCAGGACGCGAGTGACATCCCCGGGTAGCCGACACCAGAGCGGCCAGGCTCCGAGTTCCAGGAAGGACCACAGGCTTCTCACAGAGCCACAAACCCTCCACGCGACCCCTTCTCGGGGGACCGGAGGGAGCGTCAGGCGGCCCTGGGGTGCCGTGTGTCCCCCCCAGGCTCAGCGCCATCACCCAGTCACGGGGGGCCTCCCTGCCGTCTGCCTCCTCCGGAGGAGACCCTCACCTCCCCTGCCTCTCTCATCCATCCCTGATGCCTTTCGACTGAAGAAATTACCCACCCAAGACACGTTCATCAAACACAATTCAGAAAATGCAGATAAACTAAAGGAAATAGAACTCACCCTTGACCTCACCATGGCCTAGAATTCTGACACCCTTCCAGACCTTCCTGTGAGCATTCAACGTGTACATGCTTCTTCGTGATGTAAAGATACACACAAAAGTAATAAACCCGCATAAAGAAAAGCCAGGGAACGGCCACCAAACACCAGGCCAGGGGCGACCCGAAGGGAAAAGGGGAAGTTTGGGCCAGGAGGGAATCACCGGAGGGTTTGGGGCGGGGAAGGGGGCGGGGAAGGGGGTGGGGGGGCAGCAATGTTCTGTTTCTTGACCCGGATGCTCACTCGGAAACTTGAGAAATGGAGAGCGCTTGGGTGTGCGTTTTAACAAAACGTGTGTGTGTCGGCCCCAGACCCGGCCCCAGACTCGGCCCCAGCCGGAGGGAGAGCGCGCGCGCGTTCAAAACGTGAAAGCACTCGGGCGGCAGCTGGGCTCGTCAAATTAATACCCTCCAAACGTCCTTCAAGGTCGGAAACGCGGATCCCTGGTTACAGCTTTATTTCTTTGGCGCATCTGCAGTCTGCGGGGCTAACCTCTGAGCCAGGGGTTCCTCTCCCCCCACACCCCCCCCCGCCCCCCACCGCCTGGAGCAGCCAGCCCCACCCCACCCCCCCGCGCCAAGCCCAGGAGGCTCAGGATCACCAAGGTCAGCCTCCTCTGTTAACAGCCCCCACCCCGGCCTCTGTCTCAGGGGCAGGACTTCCTCAGCCAGGCCTCAGTTTGATCTTCTATAAAATGGGCGTAAGGACTGAACCCGGAGCTGACATCAGGAACCTTGGGAATCCACTTGTCAGCACTTAGCATTTCTTAAGGACAAGGTTAATAGGCCCCCATCACCCTCCCTTCACAAATGAGGGTGCTTTTCCTCCCAGCTCCCTGGCTGCCTCCTGGTGGTACCAAAACCGGGCCCGTGTCTCCCTGAGCTCCCCAACCTGTGTGGTCCATCAGTGTGGCCCGCCCTCCGGGTCGGGTGCGGACGGCGAACACAGTGCAGGGTCTTGCGCACGGAGAGGGCTCACGTCCCCACCCTACACACACACACACACACACACACACACACACAGCCTCCCGGGGGCACCGTCCTGAACATCTGACCTCCACTGGTTCTTGTGATCTCCGCCCGCACCCCTCCGAGGCTCCTGTTTGGAGCTGGAGAGACGAGGCAGAGGCGCTCGCCTGGACCCCTCCCCTGGACGCCGCTGGGGAGCTCCACAGCGGCCTCCCTCACGGCCTGTTCGAAAAGGCCAGTCTCCTCGCTTCCTGCCGCCCCCTCTTCCCCGCCACGTTCCCCTTCCCCTTCCCTCCGGGTCCCTGCACACATTTCCCACTGTGCCGAGCCACCGCCCGAGCCTTTCTCGCGCAGACCCCAGGGTCGCTGTACCCCAGCAGAAATAAGCAGGGAATGGAGCCTCAGGCCGGAGGCCAAACCCCAGGGGCGAGCCCACCACGAGCCCTCCACCCCCACGCCACCCCCCAGCTGCCAGATCTGCCTCATGTCTCGAGTCCTTCCCCGAGGGCACGCGCCGGCTCCCGGAGGACCACAAGCCCCTTAAATCACTCTCCTGTCCAGCTTCAGGGCCACTGCCCCGCGTCCACACCTACGGGCCCTCCCGTGAGTCTCCCTGCCTCCACCCCCACCCCCCGCTGGCTTTGGGCGGGTTCCGTCTACCCCCGTTCAGCTTCCTTCCTTCCAGAGACCCCACCTGTTGGCTTTTTAGACTGAACAGCTGTCCAGCCTGCCTCGCTGGGGCCCCGGGAAGCCTGACCCGGGTATTCTGACTCAGCTGACCAGGGGGCAGTACAGTTTCGTCAGCTACAAAGTGGGATTCCTCTGGGTCTCTGCGCATTCTCCCCCCGGAGTCACAGACCCGCACAGTGATGGAGGCTCGGAAGGATCCCAGCTTTCCAGCCAGTTCGGGCCCCAGGGTCCAGGCAAGTGGCTCCCTGGAGCTCCCAGCTCCAAATGGGGGAGCAGCTTCATCCCACTTGCCCTCGGAGACACTGCCCCTGACCCTCCCTTGGTCTGGAAGATTTCCTCCACCACGGCCCTCAGCCACCTCTCCTCCCAAATTCCAGGGCATCTTGTCGACCCTCTTACCCCTGGTCCTTACTCTCCACACGTGCTCAGACCCTCTGGCACCAAGACAGAAACCTAACCCAGCAGCCTCAACACTTACCTGCCCATTTAAAATTTTATACATGGGGCACCTGGGTGGCTCAGTGGGTTAAGCCTCTGCCCTCGGTTCAGGTCATGATCTCAGGGTCCTGGGATCGAGCCCCGCATCGGGATCTCTGCTCAGTGGGGAGCCTGCTTCCTCTTCTCTCTCTGCCTGCCTCTCTGCCTACTTGTGATCTCTGTCTGTCAAATAAATAAATAAAAGTCTAAAAATAAGAAAAAAATTTGTACAAGTGCAGGTGTCGATGTCTATGTTAAAAACCTAGAACATTCTTTTCTCGAACCTCAAGTGTCCGGGGTAGCCTGCGTTGGAGACAAACCTTGGTGGGCATCAGAATCACCTGGACAGTGTTAGAAACACCAGTGCCCATGGCCTGGACCCTGAGGCTGGAACTCGGGACACCCATTCAGACACCTGCGACTTAGCCAACTCCCCGGGCCACGCCTGCCGTCACCCGCAGGTGCACACCCTCGATGGCTCACCTTGGGGCCTTCGGAGGGGACAAAGACTGCAGGTGATAAGTCAGAGGGGTGTCCTTTGGCCCCTCGTTCTCCTCTATGGCCTCATCTGCGCCCAGAACACTCTCTGGCCTTGGCTGGACACACTTCACTGTGCCCGGGTGTGTGTTCCCTGATCTCTCCTCGGAGTGAGGGTTCACAATCTCCAACCCTGATGTCCCAGCACTGCTCTTCTCCTCCCAGGAAGACCATCCTAGCTACGGGTCCGGCTGCCCTGGATCCCTTGTGCGTGTGTGCCGAGGGGACAGGGAGCATCCAAGGCAGGGGAGAAGCGCTGACCCTGCCCAGTACACTCTCCTTCCTTCTGTCTCCTGCAGGCGTTCTCTTTCTCCTGCGGCGTCTTCCATCCTTCTAGGCTCCTCCAAACACATCTCTTAGCCATTATGGACTCTAAGGGGTTCGCCCACACCTGCAGCCCCTCGGGTGTCTGATCAGTGGCTCTGCACCTAGACGAGGGTGGCTGCATGTCCCTCCCAACCCCGTAAGCCTGGCGGCTGTCCACGTCCTCATTCTCAACAGGCTCAAATACTGCTGACCGATCCGGACCATGCGGCCTGCGCGGGTGTCTGCCTGACGACCGGCTGAGGCAGCAGGAAGACGGGGAGGCAGCCGCGCTCATCAGTAGCTCACGGAACCCAGGCCACGACTGCCAGTTCCCGAGGGCCGAGCGTGTCCTGGTTGGAGGCTGGCAGCCTGCCCTCAGATCCCAGGCAGGTGCGGGGAGAGCTCCCCAATGCCCCAGCACGGCGTCTACACCCGAGTCTGGGACACATTTCTCTCCCTCTGTCTCCCAACCCCAGGAACTGCCAGCAGCTCTGGTTCTAGTCACTCCCCTGGGAGAACGCAGCCTTCTAGTCACTCCCCCAGGGACACAGCCTTCCAGGGCCGCTGTCCGAATCCAGGTCCGGGGCACTCCCCCCACAGCTCCCTCCCTTCAAAACCCTCTTCCTCCAGACCCCAAAAATGCATTGCCCCTTTTCACATGGTGACTTCATTTATCATTTGCCCAAAGACCCTGGCACCTGTCTGACTTTATGCCACAGTCTGGCCGTCGGGGAAGGGGTCTGCGGGGCTGTGCCCACCTGCCACACACAGTTCTAAACCCACGTCCACACTCGTGAGGACGAGATCGGGCCTCGCAATCCCTGGGGCAGAGCTGGCCGCTGCGTAGCCATTCACAGAAACCCAGCCGGACAGGAGAGCAAAGATGGTCAGAACACGGATCACGCTCTGCTCTGCAGAGCGACCGCCACCCCTACCCGGAGCCCAGCACGCGTGTCTGCAGAAGACACACAGTTTCCGAGTGCTTGGTGCCTGCTGTCGGACCCCCATCAGTGCACGCACGGGGCCGGTCCCCTCGCCTTGGCAACCAGCACATGGCCTTGGCTACGGGTCCTTCTCCACCTGGTGTCGGAGATCACCCGGGGGTTTGCAGACAGCTGTGTCCAGAGACGCCAACCCCAGAGAAAGATGCCACAGTGGGCACTCCTTCGGAGTAGAACTGGGCTCCGCCCCCAGAAGTGAGATTTTATCACCGCCCCCCGCCCCCATCCACAGAGCTCCTGGATTTACCCGACTCCAGAAACTAGCCCGTACGGCCCAGATCTGCCAAGTCGCTCAACGGGCTAACTGCCTCCGGGCTCGCTCCACGACGGCACCGCCTGAAGAGCGAGCCCAAAGCTGGTCTCTGGCCGGGTTCCGGGAGCCGTCCACGCCCGCCATCCATGGCCACAGAGTCCACGAGACAGTCGGGGTCGGGCCAGCAGCACATGCGAGCTGTGCTTGGAGACAGGAGACGCGTCCCGCCTGTCCTTGCTTTCCCGGAAAGACGGGGAACAGAGCCTTCCAGGAGGGACCCAATCACCTCTCACCTACGTACCGCTCCCTTCATCCCGAATTCCGTGACCTCATCATGAGCTCCTTTTGCCGACCACACTTCCAGTCCTACCGGCTCCCAGAAGTCCCCGCACAGGCAGACAGAAATCCGACTGTTTCTTAAGTCAACCGCCTCTTGTAGACACCAGGCCAGGGAACAAGCCCGCACCAGGCCAACAATTAAAGGTGCCAGGACACCACACTGAAGGGCAGCTTGTAGGCTCCCAACGTGCTCGCAGCTGTCACCCTTCACGGGCCCCTGCGTCACAGCCCCAGGGGGCCCAAGGTCACCGGTGGAGCGGAGGTCCAGAGGTCCGGGCCAGACTCCGTGTATCCGCAAAGCGACCCAGACTTCAGTGATGGTTACCAGCGCCCCAGGCAGTTCTGTTCTCAGCCAGAGCCTGGGATCATTGCAAGACAGTCATGAATAAGCGCCCTTAAAGGAGAAGCAGACACAGAAAAGCCAGAGCCTTCCCTGGGAGATGGATTCCACGGCCAGCCGTGTCTCGGCTCTGTATCCCATGGTGGCTGGGCACAGAAGGGCCAGCTGCAGCGGCCCGGCTCGAAGACCTCTCCCCGAAAATCATGTCCACCCGGAACCTGCGTCTGGGACCGTATCTGGGAAGACGGTCTTTGGAGACGTGATCAAGGCAAGATGAGGTCATGCCAGGCGAGGGTGGGCCCTCAACCCAGGGACCAGGCTCCTTCTAACAAGAGAGGGATTTGGATAGACATGTACAGAGAAACCCACTTAAAAACAGAGCAGCGGCCGGAGCGACGTGTCCACAAGCCCAGGGGTGCCAAGGAGCGCTGGCAGCCAGCAGCAGCTGGGAGAGGGAAACCCAGAGCAGATGCTCCCTTGGACCGTCCAGGAGGAGCCAACCCTGCCACACCTTGATTTTGCACTTCAGGCTCCCAAACTGTGACAGAAGCAACTCAGGCTGTTTGGAGCCTCCCAGCTAGAGGATTCCCCACGGCGGCCCCAGGAACCTCACGGACTGGGCTTTACCGGGCAAGTCGTGGGCAGCCCCACAGGGCCTCCAGGCTGGGACGGGGTTCAAGTTTAGGCTCTTGAACGATTCTGATGCAAGGAAACGAGACGAGACACACATGCCAGGAGATCCAGGTGGAGGAGGGAGGAGCGCACAGAGCAAGAAAGAACCACGAGGCTTGCTGAAGCTCCTGGACCCTGAACCCTTGGCTTCCTGCAGCTGAAGAGTGAGGTGGTCCCCAGGCCCAGCCCTTGCCTGCTCGGCTCCTGTGAACCAAGCCCGGTTGGTTCCTCTGGGCCTTGGGACCATCCTGCCCGCCAGCCAGATGGTCAGAAGCACGGCCTTGCTCTTAGCAAAGGGGCCTGGGCGCCCAGTGGACTCCCCAGAGGAAGGCCAGCGTGCCTTGCTCTCAGATCCTGCTGGGCACCAAAGCCAAATCAGGGGTCAGCCTTATGCCCCCCGGCTCAGGCTTTACATAAAATGGCATCGCAAGCACGCACACGCCACGCTCCACACCCAGGTGGCGGAGCCACGCGATACCTGCAGGGGGGCGCCTGCGTCCCCTCGGGCTAGGCGGCAGGTCACAGGCCCAACCCGGGAGCAGCCAGGAGCCCTGGGGGTGTGGGGAGATCGGAGGCCAAGGCTAGCAGCAGGAGAAACCCAGACACCCCGGCCCCGGGTGTGCACAGGTGAGGGCAGCCGGCCTCCCCACACCTCGCCTGGCAACCAGATGCTCCACCGGCTGCGACTTAGAAGCTCAACCTGAACCTGTTGAGAAGCCAAGGGGGCGGGGAGGAGGACAGGGGCCTGCACCTGCTACACAGGGGTCCTTCTGGCTAAACAGAACTCGGCCCAGGAAATCGGGCGCACCCTCACCAGGGCAACTGGAGGCCATGACGGAAACCTCTGGGGCCCCGCTGGTTCCTCCCGTTCCTGCTGCGTTCTCCCTGCTGGTCTCTGGCCCCAGCGTGGGTCAGAACAAATACGGAGCTGCTTCCCCCTCCCTTGCTCGCTCCCACCTTTGTGGGGAAAGGAGTGCGCAGAGGAAAAGATATTTTCTGAGAATTCTAAGCAGCCACACAACCCCACTTGCCCCAAAGTCTCCAGTCTTTGTGGATGTCCTGCAGGCAACCAGCGGCCAAGCACTCAAGGGCCGTCCTCCCTGTCCAGCCCTGAGCGCGATGCCCCCCAGGAACAGAGTAAGGGGCGGCCCCTGGGGCTCTACCTGCCTTTCCCCGCGCCCCTCTGGGCCCAGGGAACTGGCCGGAGGAGGGAAGCTTCCATTCTGCCCCAGCTTCATCCGGGGAGCCCCCAAACCGGGCTGGTGGGAGAGGGCCAGGCAGAGAAGCCCTGCCCCACCCGGCCTCGGGCCTGAGAAGCCTAGCCCCATCTGGTCTGTCTGGGAAAGTTTCTCCCGGGGTCCCCAGCCCTCCAGCCCCGGGGCCGGGACTCTCCCAGCCCACGCTGTGGCCCCCACTCTCCCCGCCCCCCGCGCTGGCACCCCAGGGTCCTCCGCCTGCCAAACCCCGTCGGCTCCCTGGCTCCCTTTTCTGGGGCTGGAGCTGCGGAGGAATTTCGGCGGAATGTTGAGGTTGAGAAGCATCTCGGCGGAGACGCAAAGAAAGGGAGACGAAAGGAGAAAAAGAAAGTGCGATTTCGGCGTCCACTTGCAGGATTCTAGCAGGCCCGAGGGCCGGCGAACGGGCGTGGGCCCCTCGGCAGGACGCGGGCGGGCGGGGCGCCGGGGACCCTCGGGGAGGCGGGCACCGGGCCGGGGCGGGGTCGCCGGCTTACCTACGTCCGCATTGCAAAACGCCTGTTGCGGGTGCACCGGGGAGCAGCTGCAGGCGTCGGCCGGGCGCAGCAGCGTCCCCAGCAGCAGGAGGCCGAGCGCCAGCCGCAGGCTGCGGGCCGCGGCGCCCATGGCGGGCGGGGGCGCGGGGACGCGGGGGCGCGGGGCGCGGGGCTCGACCGCCGCCGCGGCTGTGCGGGCGCTGGCCTCGGGGCGCGCCGGGGCCGCGCGGGGCTCGCTGCGCTCCGCGGGCGCGCCCTCCGCACCTGGCCCGCGCTCGCCCGCGCAAACTTTCCCGGGTCTTTGTCGCGGGCCGGAGAGGGGGCGCGGGACGCGGCTGCGGGCGGGCGGGGGCGGCGAGGGAGCGAGGAGCGCGCGCGACCGGCCGCCAGCGGCTGCCACGGCCTTCTGTGGATGCGTGCGCTGCGGGCGCGGGCCGAGCCGGCCTTTTATTGCGCTCCGAGGCGTGCCGGCTCCGCCCCCCGGTGGCGGGCGGCCAATGCGGCGCCGGGAGCTCCCGGCCGCCCCCTCCCCGCGCGCCTCCCGCGCCTCCCGCCCTCCCCCGAACCGGCTTTGTTGTGCCCGGACCCGCAGGCACGTCTGGGGCCCGCAGCTGCGCACCTGGCCCCGGGCCGCGCCCCTCAGGCCCCCGCAGCTCCCCAGCCCCGCCCCCCCCCAGATCTCCCGAGGTCCGGTTGGCCGCTGCGGGGCGGGCGGCGCCCGTGGCGGGGGGGGGGGGGGCGGGGGAGGGGGGGGGGCCTGACTCAGCACTTGGGACCCGAAGCCCACCCCTCAAGGGCACCAGGCGCCCACCCACCGCCCCTTCCTCTCCAACTTGGCACGGGAGGTGTACCCTGCCTGACTCGCGTCCACTCCTGGGGTCCCTGAGCTAGGGATTGAGCCAAAGGGAGGCGCGCTGCGGGGTAGGGGTCAACCCCCACCGCCCCCCGTGGTAGGTGGCCTGGGGAAGCTTACTGAAGAATCCTTTTACAAATGGAGGTCTTAGAATTTTAAGTGCGCTTGGCCAGTTCAGACGGAGGGGGAGGGGAGTGGTTACTATGAACAAAACAGGATTTTATATAAACTGGCCATATTTTTGACCAGCCGACAAGAGCCAGAGGGGTGGGCCCAGGAGTCGAGGAGCTGGGGTTGGAGGAAAACGTTAGCCGGGCTCTGTTCACAGTTCCCTCCCTTCGCCCACAGATGTGGGACTGAAGGACTTTCCCCAAAACAGTTCTGTGTTCCAGGAAAGGCTGGGATCCTGGAGGTGCCGAGAAGCCTCTGAAGTGTGGCCACCGGGGTCCCTGTGTGCCTGTCACCCAGTCTGCCCTGAGCCCCTCTGTGGTCGGTGCTGTCACGCGCAGGCCCTCGCTCTTGCCTGCAGGACGTCTGTAGTCTGGCTGGAGGGCTGTACACGGAGGAGTAATTGCCCACTAAACTGCGTGGTGCCGACTTACCGACTGGCCTGGCCGTCGGAGACTGGAAAGTACTGGAAGGCTGGAAAAAAACGGTTCCTTTCTGTTTATGTGTCTTCGCAGCAAACAACTGGGAGCAGAGTTAAAGAGGCCCTGTGGTTATTTTTAGCACCCTGAGGAATCCAAAGTCACTTTTCCCACTTTTGTTCCCGTAAAATAGAACCGTGTCGTCTTGAAACGATGTAGGATGCTAACTTTTCAGCTGTGCATTCAAACGTCAAAACACGATGGCTGCTTAGGGTCTTTGCTTCCTCTGTCCTTTCTTTATGACAAGTGGGGAAAAGTGCAATTGAACTTTACAGAATCGAAAGTCGATTTGTCAGTTTATGAGGGAAACAGATAACCTAAGGACACCCTGTCCTTTAGGCAAGATAGACACATTAGCAGTGGTGCACAGTGAGGGTGATGACTATCCTGGAGGCGGGTTTGATGGTGGGGCAAGGTGGGGGGGTGCGGGCCAGGCCACTGCATGGGGTTGGAAATGAGGGACCTGGCCTGCCGCCCGTCCGCCCGCCCGCCCGCCCTCCCGTCCATCCGTCCACCAACAGTGCTCATCAGAGGAGAATCTACAGTGGTCACTGTCCCAAGGGCAGGCCATTCAGAAATCCACCGAACAGACAGAAGTCCCAGAGGCAGCAGGTGGAAAGACCCCTGAGCCAGAGGAGGAGGAGGAACATGAGGGAAAAGAGGCAGCTAAGACCCCAGTCAGAAGGGCCGGGAGGGGGGAGACTGCACCTTTGATTCTGAGTGCGTTGGAAGGTTTTCAGCAGCGGGCGTCGCAGTTCCCTCTGTGAGGATGGGGCGGGGGGCCGAGGACGCCGGCAGGACCCAGACGCAGCAGCCCAGCCAGCTCGCGCGCCCCACCCAGCTTCCGCCGCCCCCGTCCACACAAGGGTCATTAGACAACCCCCCCCCGACGGGTTGTTCTGAGAGGCCGACGTGGTCTCTAGTACGTGGTGCCTGTGTCCCATGTTACCACGAGGCGCCCATGTCAAGCGGCTCTCACGAGGATGTAGCCGGTGAAGGGTCGGAGCGGTGCCTGGAACCCGGGTCCCCTCCGGTTCCGCGTCCCCCGCCCCGGCCGTCAGACGGCCTCCTGCAGCCGCGGCTCCCGTGGACCTCCCTGCCCCTCTTCCCGTCCTGGACCTGCCCTTTCCATGCGCTTTCTTCCGTCTCAGGACCAAGGAAACCGAGGCCACTGGCCAGGAAGTACTGAAGGAGGAGGAGGTCAGGACCGGCCGCGGCCGGCAACGAGATGTTCTTTCACGCGCTCCGCAGCGCCAAGAGAGCTGGAGTGACGCAGGATGACCTCGGGGCAAGGCCTGCACTCTGGATCCCCACCCAGAGGAGGAGGACGGGGTCAGCCTGGCCCACAGCCGCCCCCACCCAGGCCCAGGAGGAGTGCTAGCGAAGAGGCCCCGGGGCTGGTAGCTGCCTCTTTCGCCTTCGCTGCCAACCAGCGTCTTCTACCCTGATATCGGGGAGCGGGCCACATCCTTCCTGACGACAGCCTGCTGGACCTCAGCTTGTATCTGCCCCAGAGCCTGACTCGGGCCGACTCTCTCCTAAGAGTCTCTCCTAAGAGAGATGGGAGGGAGCAGCACCTGCCAGGCCAGCCGAGGAGGGGGACATCACTCCCCGGCCCACAACGGCCCACCAGGAACATTCACCTCGCCCCCGCCTCCCCCACCGAGAGAGGTTTCCAGCACGGAGCCCAGCAGAGCTGTCACCCGTCCCACTCATGTCGGGGCACACCCTGCAAACACATCCTGGGCTTGGCTTGGCGGAGTGAACACCCACCGGGTCCAGGAGGAAATGCCAGCACCTCCTCCCTCCTGCTCCTGTCGGGTAAATAGAGTCAGAGTGACCTCTCAGGCCTCGGGCATGAGGCCCTTTCCACCCGGCACGGGCGAGCCCTGGGAGTGTGGGTTCTGCGTAGACTCACTCTCTCCGTTTGGAGAAGATCTGCTGCTTCCTGGGTGTGTGGAGCGTATTCTCTCCCCGGAGACAGCAGGACAGGAGCCAAAGCCTCCCCGCCCCATCCGGCAGGTTGCAGAGAGCCACACGCTCCCCAGCATACGGGCATTCACACGGGCCCCGCAGGCCCAGGAAGCTGGATGCGGACAAGTGGGAATGTCTTGGGCAGCTCCTGGGGCGGTGGGGAGCTGCCGGCTGTGCAGGGAGCTGGGGGACAGCCGTGTGCCCGGCTATCTGGGAGGTTTCTGGGGTTGTGGGATGCGTGGCTCTCAGGGATCAGGATCCCAGTGCGCCTGTCCAGTCTGGGCGTCTGACTCATGGCCACATAGGCAGGTGGTTCCCCCACCACAGCGCCAGCCCAGATATCTGTTCCCCATGTCCCCTGGCCAGGAACATCCCCGATGACAAGAAGGTGAGTCAGGAGAAGGAGGGCCGACTGTGGCCTGGCGATGGGCTGCAGGTGTCTGGACAGTTAGCACCTCCACGACGGGCGGGGGACACCTGAAGGACCTTCCACATTCATTCATTGCATGCATTGCCCTTACTAACCCCCTTTGGCCAGGCCTGACGTGTCTGCCTCTGACCTCTGGGTCGGATTGTTTTCCCGGGGGGGGGGGGGGGCGTGCCCTGTGCCCTGTGGGTGTTGAGCAACATGGCTGGCCTCCACCCTCTAAATGCCACCCCCCCCAAGTTGGGACAACCAAACACATCTTCAGACATTGCCTAATGTCCCCGTGGGGGAGCAAAACCACCCGGTTGATCGGCACCCGCGAAGGGAAGTTTGATAAAAGTCTCTGGACGTGAGAAAACGAACGCAGAGACAGATAAACAAGGTTCGATTTTTTAGAGCAAACACCGGCGCACGGGGGAGGGTACGGTGCTGGTGCGTGACCCGGGCCAGGGCACACGGGGACGGCGGACCAGACCGTCCACGCGGGCTCTCCGGGGAGATGGGGAGGGCAAGGAATGGTTAGAGGGATGTTTTGGGCCGACGTCCGTGAGCCACCGGCACGCGTCCTATTTCGCTTACATGAAATGACACAGGTGCGTCGGGAGAGACCGCAGAGGAAGACGGGGCCGACCAGGAAGTCTGTGGAGTGTCTCCCGGTGGTGGGGACCTGGGTGACCGGGATGGGCGTCCTGTCCTGGGAAAGCAATTTTTAGGTGACGCTTCAGCCCTGCGGGGGCTAGATCTGGCGGCAGAGGGTTGGGGGGGCAGGGGCGGACCTAGGGAATTTTCTGGGCTGTCTGCCTGGCGCTGTCGAGGCCTGCCCGGGGCACAGCTCCTCGAGGCAGTTATGTCGGTGATCCCGTCACCCTCACTGCCCTTAGCTCCTGCTCCCCACGTGGCTTTCCTTGGCCGCATCCGTGGCTGTTTGATGCCGTCTCCCCTCGGGGTCTTGGCGTCTCTCTCCGTCTCTGTCTGCCTCCCCTCCAGGCACCCCCACCCTCTCCTTGCAGGCAGGTGCCCCACAGGGAAGGGCCTCAGATCCTGGGTACCCACCTGGTGTGCCCGCCTGCTGTGGGCCCCGCCAGCCCGCTCCCCAGTGTGCAGCCTACACAGGCCGGGCAGCTTTCCCGGCACCGCCTGCCCACCCGTGCTGCTCCGATCCAGTCTAGAGTAACTCCAGAGAGAGGGCGGGCGGGCAGGCAGGAGGCTGTTCCTTGGTGAGCCGGCAGCCCCATGAAGTCATGGGCTTGAGGTGGCTGCCCCCTCCGAGCTGGGCAGCACACACGCGTCCTCTGGGGAGGCTGGGCCGGCGCCACCCGCGCACGCCCTGGGCCCAGGTTCGCACACCTCATTCCGCCTGGGCTCTGCGTCGGCGCTGCCTCTCCCCACCATGGCCTCGTGCGTGCATTCTGCCTCCCCTGGACACAGAGGGTCCTGTCCTGCAGGCCCCCGATGCAGGGCTCTCCCGGGACCCTTAACCTTGACTCAGTTCCTGCAAAACCCAGAGGAGCGGGCCGAGCCCGGCCAGTGCCGGCTCTGCTCCCACGCCCGCCGCTCCGCATTTTCCCACGCTCGAGCCCTCACCTTGGCCCTGGGCACGTGTCCTGCGCTTCCTTTCACGGGCGGGTCAGGGGGCAAGGCCCGAGGGCAGCGCCAGGAAGCCGGCGCTACTCCATCCACCCCTGGCCTGCTCCAAAGGCCGCCTCCACTGGCGACCCAGGGACCAGGTGCCGGCCAGGAGCGGGGCCAAGGGGAACCGGCGGGCCAGCTCTGCAGGGGTGTGTCGAGGCTGACTTCTGCCGGTTTCAGGTTCCCCTCCCTTGGAAGCCGGGGGCTGGAGGCTCAGGTTTCCCGCCGCCATCCTCCTCTTCTTTGGTGCTGGCAGTGACGGCCCGTGGCCATGATGTCATCGCCTAATCCAAACAGAAGGGGGGCCGGTTTGGCAGCACTGGCCAGCAGCCCATGCTGAGTGCAGCAGTAAATTTCATTTCAAGGCTATGATTAGGACTGTGCCCAGGAATTTCCTCTCTCTCTCGCTCCCCTTCCCTCTCCCCAGCCTCTTTTTCTCCCTATGCTCCTGCCTTGCCTTCTTTCCGCTCGTCTCCCCTGGCTCTCTCTGCTCAGGGGCGCTTCGAGTTCTCAGGGTGCCCAGAGCAGCACTGCGCACAGGCCCAGGCTCTTGTCACCGTCAGGTTCCAGCCCTCTTCCCCTCCCTCCCTGACCAGCCTGGGCATATATGGACCAGGGCCCAGCCCCTGGATGCCATCCAGGGGAGGACAGGGTGAGAGCGAGGGGCAGAATTCCTGAAGGAGCTCCTTCGACCTGAGCTGAAATGGCAGGCGGGAGGAAGAGCGGGTTTGGGGGTGGTTCGGGTCACCAGCCAGAAGGTCAGAAGGCAGCAGAGCCAGGACAAAGGCAAGGAGGAACCCGGCCCCTTGGAAAGTGAGTCGTCGGGTCCTTATCACTACTTCCGGCTGGTTTCTGGAGTTTGGGTCTAGCACATTGGCACCCTCGGCTAAGAGAGCCTGCCCAGCTCCCCACACACGAGGGGCCCAAAGGCAGTAGCTCCATCCGGTGCCTGCGTCTCTCTGGCCTGTCCAGCCCCTGGGTGCAGGTGGGCCCACGTGAGCCGTGCCAGCCCATGCCCTGCTGCTTCTCTGCTCTTCCTGGGGGAGCCCTGGTTCTGTCCTGCTCTTCTGGGCCCCAGGAACAGGACCAATAGCCAGCCACCTCTCGGGGTCTCCTGCTTTCTCCCACGAGGACTCAGCCACACCCTCACAGGTGTGACCTGGATGCCCATGGTCAGGGGGGACCACTGGGGTCTGGGAGGGGGATGTTCCCGCATCAAGGGTGCTGTGGATCCCCATCAGTGCTCCCCATCACTTCGGATGGTGGTCCGACTCCTTGGGGAAGTGGGGGTGCCTGTGCTCTCTGCCACCCCGGGCCCCATCAGACCCCAAGCACTCCTTCCCCCTCGAGTCTGGATGTGGCCTGAGATCCCTCCTGTTGGTGCCCTGGGCAGCCAGCCCAGCCCGTGAGTCCCGTGAGTGATTTCCATCCTAGGGAGGTGCCCCGCTGGGGATGTGTGGACAGCGGGATGCCCCAGGTAGAAGAAGCATGGTCACGGCCCCTTCAGACCCCATTGCCTGGACCCATTAGGCTGCTCGCGTTTTCTCTAACAGGCTACTTGCCTTCGTGTCCGGCTTTCCCACGACTCCCTGCTTCTTAAGGTTATAGCTCACTTTTTCATTCATTCGTCTATTCAACGAGGGTGTGTTAGGCACCTGCCATCTTCCAGGCCTGTGCAGATGTCGGGGGCCTGGGAGGAACAGACGTGCCTCCTCTCCTTCTACAGCACGAAATCACCCGTTAGCAGAAACACCTACAGAAGGAATGACCGGAGGGCGTGGGTTCTGCATGGGCAACTGTGGCATCAGAGGGTCTGGGGGGCGGGGTGGGGGGCGGTTGCTGCCTGGGATAAATGAGATCTGGACGGTGATAAGAGCTATCCCATCGGGGTAGGGGGGCGGCGGGGAGGACACTGTTCCAGACAGAAGGGGGGACATGTGTGAAGGTCCACAGGTGGAGGGAGGTGGGGGCTGGGCGCCGACCTGGGGTGGGAGCAGGGCCTGGGGTGTCGTCACGGCAGATCTGAAGGTAAGAGGTGGGAGACAGACAGGCAGCAGCTGTCGGGGGTGACTCACTGCCGAGCAGAATGATTGGAAACACATGTCCCGCCGAGAGAGCGCACATTTATTACTCAGAGCCGAGGGTTCTTGGACCACAAGGGAGTCAACAGGCAGAGGCGTGGGGAGGGGGCGCGGCGGGCGGCAGCCGTGGGGAGGGGCCCGCTATCTGCGCCGCGACACTGTTCACCCTGTCCCTGTCCCTCCTTGTTACTTTTTAACAATATTTTGTTACGAGAGTTCGCCAGCATATTGACACGGAGAGAGAACGGGGTCATGCACGTCCAGCCACGGGTGCCCGGCTTTGGAAACCATCAAGCTACCCGCCCCGGCCCCAGCGGGTTATTGGGAAGCAGATCCCGGACGTTGTCATTCCTGAGTCAACTACGGAAGAGCAGTTTTGTGTTTTGGTGTTTGGTTTTTTTGAAGGGTGATCTGTCCTTCTGCTGTGTAGAGAAGCACTTCAACTTCTATATTTCACGACGGCTTATCATACCACAAGACGTTTCTTTCTTCCCTTGGGGCAAAACCAGCTCCCCAGAATCAGACGCACCAGGGTGTATCTCCCAGCGCCCACCGCGACGCTGGCCCGTGACCGCCCACCCTCGACCGTCTCTGCTCCCTGTTGGCAAGACAGGATCCTACCAGCAGTGCTGTCTAGAGGAGCTTGTAGGAAGGGGTCCAGCACGTGGCAGGTCCTGGAGGCTGCCGGTAGGAAGGGGTCAGGAAACAAAAAAGCAAGTTGCATAAACTGGAAACTGCTGGAGCCGGGATTCGAACCTAAATCTGCCACCCTCTGAAACCTGCTACCTTTGCCCGCCAGCCCCGTGCCGGATCAGCGTACCTTTGGGGGTTCACTGAACTAGGCTGCTCCGGGACGTTTGCTCATAATCCGGAAGGTCTCTCTGCCCTGAACCTGTCCCCTGGACACCAGGGTTGGGGGAGATGTCCCGACCCAGGCAAGCACTTTCTTCAAGAACTCAAGGCCCTTGGGAACGAGTAGCAAAAGGGGCCTCCCAGGCAAGAGGAGGGGCAAGAAGGGGGTTCCCTCCGCTTGGAGGTGGGGGGGGAGCTCTTCTCACCTGGCGGACAGGTGCGCTGAGTGAAACCCGTCTGGATCTTTGGGCTCTAAGGGATGAGCCCCCAGGTGAGACAGTTGGACCAACACGGGCTTTGTTCGAAGGATGTGGAGGACGTTGGGAGACTGATGGGTGTGGCTGTACCTTGGGGACCCTGTCCCCTCCCGCTCCTCCTCCTCTGGCTCCCCTGGATGGCTGGGCTCAGCCACTTGCCTCTCCCTGGCTCCTTTCTCCCTCTGACTTCCCTGTGTGTCTGCAGCCCAGCCTGCTTCTCCACCACACCCTCCTGGGCCTTTGGTTCACACACAGTCATCCAACTCATTCTCCTCGAGGGTCCTGTTCTTGTGAGTGTGGGTCTGACGGGCCAGCCAGGGTCAGGTGACTTCCCAGACACAGCTCGGGACTGTAGCCACCAGCACCAGCTGGGTGGACAGGCCTGATCCGAAGGACAGAGAGGACAGTCCCTTCTGAGCAGGTGTCCTCCCTCCCCTCTTGGAGGGAGAGCCGTGCCCCCACAAGGAGACATGAGGGCAGGTGGGGGAGACTTTGGGCCCTTGACTGCCTGCCTGTGAGACCCTTATACTAAGCCCCTTCCTTTGGCAATGGGAGAAGGCCGTCAGGGTCCGGCCCTCTGGAGGACCAGGTCCCATCCATTCTCCCCCACCGCACTCCCCGCCGCACGGGCATACTGGCCATTGGCCCAGGGGAGTTTTGGTCCACAAGAAGGTCACTGTGGGGCCTGGCTCCCTGGCCTTGGGATCTCTCAAAACCTGGTGGGGGAAAAGACCATTACTCAAGATGGATGAGGCCCCAATCCTGGCCTTGCCCATGGCCACAGCTCCTGGCAGCCATGCAGGACAGCTGCCCCAGGCTCGGACGTCGCCTGAAAGGCATGTCCGGGGCTGCTACTCCCTCTTCGGCTGCCAAAGAAAATATTTTTTGCAGGTTCCTTGTGAGCTGAGAATGAAAACACAACACCCACCAGGACGTGGGGGGGGGGGGCGCGTGTGGTGAAAGGCCCGGCTTTCCCGGAGAGTCCAGCAGACGCCGGAGGATGGCGTCACCCGGGCACAGCTGGGCTGCCAGTCCTGGAGGTCCAGGGGGTGCCAGGTGAGCAGAGTGGCCGAGAGTGGGGTGAGGGGGGCCCAGAAAGGGGCAGGAAACGGGATTGTTGGAAAAGTTGTGCGCTCTTAAAAGGCCAGAGCATGGCTCCAGGCTGAAGCGAGAGCTTCCCGGGAGGAATGCACTAGAAAAGACTCCTTGAGGGGGGTCTGCAGGAGCTCTGGTTTAAAACACGCAGAAGAACAATGACAATTTCTAAAAAGTGCAGAATCCAGGCTGAGTTTTCCGAGTTCAGAAGAACAGAAAGCAGAATCCCAGTACTCCGTGATGCGGAGGAAGCACGGCCGGAGCTCGGGCATCCAGCATCCACCGTTACACACCGCGTCCCGGGACCCGCGAGTAGTCCCATCCGTGCGCGCACACACCTAGAGCAAGTCACAGTACGTTCCGTCCTGCCGCCGGCTTATCTCCAACCCAGGAAGTGATGGGGCACGTCTTCCCATGGCACGAAGTGGTTTCCCCGCAGCGCCAGTCCCGACATCTGCCTGGCACCCTGCTGCGGGCCCTCCCGGGGGGCAGGACGAAGTCGCTAACGCTAACCGCAGCACTCGCTCCCAGTCCCAAAGGGTAAGCAGGTGGCCTCCGCCGTTGCCATGGCAAAATACCCAAGGAAGGCTCTGATTGGCCAGGCTTGGATCCTGGGCCCGTCCTTGAGCCAATCACGGCTTTGACTGGCGGGGCCCGAAGCGCGTGGCCATCCCGCAGCCCGGAGGAGGGGGAGGGGAGGGATGCTGAGTGGACGGAGGGCCTAGGGCCCCCCGGACTGCAAACCAACGAGGCCCCTGGGAGCACAGGTGCAAGGCGGGTCCAGCGCCGTAGGGGGTCTAAGACCGAAGGGCCACGAGGCGTGGTCCTTAACCAGAGGCGGCTTACAGCCTGGGGAGGCCCATCGACGCACGAACCCCAGTGAAAGCAAAGGCCAAGCCCCAGGCGGACTTTGCTGCCGAACAGACCTGTATGAGCCCGCTCTGTCCACCACGCCCTGGGCCAATCCGCTCACTGCTCTGGACGCGAGCCTCCTGGTCCATAACACGGAGCGACGGTGCGCACCACGCGGGGCAGGGCGTGGCGGGGCTCCCATCCGAGGCACCAGCAAGAGCGCGGTTGGGAGGCGCGGTGTGAGCGCTGGGTCGGTGGGGGTCCGCAGCCGCGGTGGTGCCACTACCCCGGGGGCTGGGGCTTGGGGGGGGGACGCATGAGGCACAGATCGGAAGCGACACACAGCGCTCGGGAAAGACTTACATGTGCGTGGTGGGTTCGCCCTAACAAGAACCGGAGACCGCCCAGGCGTCCTTCAAACGATGACCAGGTTAAAATCCGGTGCGTCCGTAAGGCGGGATATCGCTGGTGGTAAAAGGAACGGACGGATCCCTGCCACCGGCTGCCACGGGGCTGCGTGTCAGAAGCCTGCCGGGTGAATGAAGCTGGTCGCGAAAGACCACCCATTGCATGAGTCCCTTCCTCTGAAATGTCCCGAACAGGTAAGTCCGTAGAGACAGAAAGTGCCGGAGGGTTGCCCGGCTCTGAGTAGAGGGGAGAGTGGAGATGATGGAGAGTGACGGCTCGGGCATAGGTTTTCCCTGGACAGGGACAGCTGCTCGGGCTTGTCAGGGGGACCCTGGGGACAAGATGGAAGAGGAGGCAGAGGTTCCAGCCGCGCACTCCCAGGAAAAGAGCTTTGGTGGTACCTGGCTACTCTCGCTCGCCTGGAGAACCACACTGGCGCACAGTAACCTCAGCGGCAAGGCCAGGGGCAGAAGCCAGTGCCGGCCCCACCACCTCCGTCGTGCCCATCACCTCCCTCTGGGCAGGACAGCCCCCCGCGGATGAGCACTTAGGCCACCACGCCCCCACCCTGGCCCTGGAACCCGGAGGGTCTGCCGGTGTGGCCCCAGGCTGGGAGTCGTTGGAGGAGGGTCGGGGGAGAGAACAGAAAGTGAGCTGGGCTTCTTGTTCTGGGGCTGGCAAAGGCAGAGTTTCGCCGGCGGAGGAGCACACAAAATTGAACAGAGCCGTCAGGCAGGCGAGGGCGGCAGGAAAAGGTGGGAGAGTCAAACACCCGGGCTGGGGTGGGGGGACCATACGGGACGCGATGACCAGGGGGTGGCTGGGACGAGGGTTGGGGGTTCCTGCTGAGGGCTCATTAACCCTTTATTACTCGGTGTTTTTGTTGAATACAGCTTAATGTTTAGGGTCGGTTAATTTTACAGGAAACGGAGCAGATAGCACAGACTTCCCGTACCCCCACCCCGTGGTGGTCCCTGTCACTGTCACCTTACGCAGTGTGGCGGATCAGTCACAATGTCTTGGTCTGCTAGGGCTGTGACAAACACGTCACAGACACGGGGGGCGGGGGGCAGCGAACACCTGCTCCTCCCAGGTCCGGAGGCTGGAGGCCAGAGGTCAGGGTGAGAGCTTGCCTCCTGCCTCCTTAAGTGTCTTCCCGCTGTGTCCTCACATGGCAGAAGGGGCAAGCCAGCTCCTGGGAGTCCCACTGACGAGGGCACGAACCCCATCATGGGTGCTCCCCTCTCATGGCCTGACCGCCTCCCAAAGGATCCACCCCTAACACCATCACGTGGGGGTGGGGGAACAGGATTTCTTTTTTTTTTTTTTAAGATCTTATTTATTTATTTGACAGAGAGAAACATAGAGAGAGAGAGAGAGACAGAACACAAGCAGGGGGAGCAGGAGAGGGAGAAGCAGACTCTGCTGACCAGCGAGCCCGATGCAGGGCTCAGTCCCAGGACTCTGGAATCATGACCTGAGCCGAAGGCAGACACGTTAACGACTGAGCGCCCCCAGGCGCCCCCTGGGAGCAGGATTCCAACAGGAATTCTGAGCACACACATGTGCTCCTTTGCTCGACTGAACAGATACGGATACCTTATTATTAACTAGAGTCCATGGTTGACGTAAGGGTCACCTCGGTGTTGTACGGGGTGTGGGCTTGTCACCAGCACAGCATGGGACAGGAGCGTCTCACTGCCCTCCAGTCCCGCCACCTGGTCTTCCCACCCTCACGGACTTGGTGTTTCCCTGAAAGTGACATTCGCTGAGAAAGGATGCGCAGCCCGGCTTGAGCGTCACTCACCAGATGTCGTCTTGTTCCCGTGGGGCAGCAGGGTCTCGGCATGGCCTACTGCCTCCAGTCCCCAGGTTCCCCCTCTAGTGATGGAACTGTGCCTCTCTCTGGGGTCCGGACAGGCTAGCTGTCCGCCTCCCATACGTGAGAGGAACAGAGCATCTTTGTTTGGGGGCTTATGGAGGGAAGCAGGAGCCTATTCCGGGCCATTCTACCAACGCTGCTGACATCCTCCATCCGTCCGGCGCTTGGCAGGAGACAGAACCAGCCAGGAACCGCGGAGGGTGCCCGTCTGCCGGAAGGACTGGTCGGTAGACTTACGAGCTCCGTGGCCCGGAAGTCTCCCTCGGTGTCTAGTCGGCACATGTGTTGTGAAATAATGTGGTTGCCGTGTTTTCCGCGACAGTGGGGGTTTGCTGGGGAGACCTGCGGGTCAAGGGCCGGGCAGCCCTGACATCTTGGGCGACATGCCACAAGCAGGCGTGTACCAAAGGTGGACATGCGGGTCCCAAGCAGGGTGTGACGAGCCTGGGAAGGCTGAGAGTCCCAGGGCCAGCCCAGCATAGCCATCTCAGACCTGCGACCCCACGACCGGCCTCCCCGGCACTGCCTGGGAGCATCGCCGGTGACGTCCGGGCCCGGCGTAGCCCTCATCACCACGCACATGGAGCCACAGGCGAGAGGAGCAGTGTGCCCGCTTGCACCTGGGGCTCAGATCGAAAGCTCTGCTGATTTCCTCTTGGGGGTTGGCGTGACAGGCATGGTCCCTCTCTCCCACGAGTCACCCCACAAGCTTCGGCTGCCTCTGACCACCCCTTAAAGGGAACCTCATGTGTCCCCTGGACAGAGAGCTGCAAAGCTACTTCTTACTGAAACACAACATACACACAGAGACGTGCCCCGGTCTGGAGGGTGCAGCTGGGTGCCCCCTGCAAAGCGAGCGCCCACCGGATGGCCGTCGGAGCAACCAGCGGAGCGTCACCGGCCCCCAGAGCACCACCTCCTGCGGGGCCCCTCGGGGCCTCCCCCCACGCGCAGACCTCAGTCCTGACCACTAGCCCTGGGACTCACTCCACCAGCTTCTATTTTAGGTCAGACTGGCTCAAACACCCAATTTGCCAAAAACCTGTCTGGTCATTTTTGCAAAGACGATTTCACTTACTTAGAAAGTATGCGGCCCCTACACAGGTCAGCTTAACTGTGGTTGTCTGTACCGGGCGACCCTCACAGAGGAATTCTGTCAGCCTAACCCGCTCGGCCTCTGGAGGGAGATCCAGAGTTGGGCTGTCCGTCCCCCCCCCTTCCTGGGGAAGCACAGGTGACCTATAAAGCAGGGCCCCACTGCCCTCAGGACAATGAGGAAATGTCCAACATCGTGGTGTCGCTGAGTGAGGACACTGAGGTCGGTCAGTGACGGGCGTGACAGGACATGCCTGGGGACTCTGGCTCTGGGCTCCCTGTCAGGTGAGCTTTTCAAACTATTCTTGTCTACACCCGCTGAGTTTTCTTTTATGGGCAGACCACAGAGACCCAGTGTCCTAACAGGCGCCAGTTTCTCACAGGTGGGGAGGGTGGGTGGCTCCCACTCCGAGACCGGCCTAAGGACGGGCCCCGACTGGCTGGCTGGTGCGGGGGTGCGGGGGTGGCCCGTGGGCCCAGGGCCCGGCCTTGGACGCCCGCGCCCTGGCGGAGAGCGGGCTGCACAAAGAGCTGGCCAGGCTTGCTTTTCTCAGAAATATTCTCAGAACACACGATCTTTTTTTCCTTGCTCAGTGATGTTTGTGTGCCAAAGCTCCCCGATAGGCCGGGCGAGGGGAAGGAAATCCTCCTCTGGAGAAGTTAGCCTTGAAGCTCGGCTCCGTGTCCTGGACTGAAGGCTCTTCCAAGGGCAAGGCCACATCTATCACCGTGCATCGTGCGGAGAACAGAAAAGCACCAAGGCTGGCCTCCTCCTGCCGCACCCCTGCTCCCCGCACTCTCTCTCCATGGCCCCGCTGCCTTGGGGAAGACGGGCTCCCCTGCCCTTCTTGGGCCAAAGCCACATCTTGAGGGACTCGGTCACAATGTAGGTTCTGTGTTTGGGCTTTGAAGACCAGAGGCAGTGAGTGAACCTCACCAGGTACGGAAGTGGGGGGGCATCTACGATAGAAACACCCCAAATTCTGGAGGAATAGCTCCAGCTGCTCTCTTTCCTCTTCAGTTACGGTTCCAAGCACGGACTGTCCGTGCTGTGCTGGGCACTGGGGATAGAGGAACGCTTGAGTCTGTTCCCGGCTCCCAAGCTGCTTGTCCGGTTGCATAGACCGACACAGAGACTAACCCACCATGAAACAGGAAAAATATTAAAGTAGTTTCCTGTACTGGTTAAGATACTGTCAGTCATACATAACCATGCAAACAAACATACACGGTCTTAAATCGTCAAGCAGGTTTCCTGGCTCGCTTATCTGAAGAGCCCCCAGGCACAGCGGGCATCATCATGTTTGATCACGGTTCTCCCCTCCTCCACGCATCGGCTCCTTTCTCGGACTGGATCGCCTCATGGTCACAAAATGGCTGCCAGTGTGACCTGGCACAACCACATTCAAGTTGTTCTCTTTCAGCCACAGACCCAAACTCTTGAACTTCGTTATGGACTGGGCAGTAGTATAGACTCAGCACCATGCAGGCTTGACCTTTGACTCTATCCCTGCTGTCGTCCGGTCTTGCGCCTCAGTTGCCAGTTTTGTGCTGGACGTGTGCTCCGAACTGGCTCAGTGAGGATGGAGGAGATGTTCCTGGGAGTTGTGGCGGATCGCGTTTTCCGAGATGGCCACAGCAATAGCTCCCACTCCGCGAGGTCCTCATCAATGCAACCTCAACAACCCACTAATAAGTGGTGGGGTCTGCAGCCCCTCCCCTGGACTCTGGGTGGGACTTCGGGATACTTCAGCCCACTGAGGGCAATGGGGGTCATGTTGCCTGACTTCCAAGGCCAGGTCATAAAAATGCCATGCACTCAGCCTCGTCTTCCTGGAACCCAGCCACCATGCCGTCAGGGAACCTGAGCAGCCCTCCACGAGGAGCCAAGGCCCCCAGTCCGTAGCCCAGGCTAAGTTCCCGGCCAGCAGCAGCAGCCATTAGTCAACCACATGAGTGAGCCATCTTGGAAAAGATCCTCCAGATGCCCGCGGATCTGCTCGGGCTGATGCCTCATGGAACAAAGAGGAACTTGTTCTTGCTGAGCCCAGATCACAGATTTACGACCAAAATACAAGATTCAGTCACTAGGTTTTGGGGAGATTTGTTATACAGAAATAGATAACCAAAATAGGATTTCTGAAAAAGAGGTTCCTTCTGCCTTGTAAATGTGGCATAGAGCTGGAGCAGCTGCAGCCATTTTGGCACCATGAGGAAAGCCGTGTGAGGATAAAGTTGCTGCTACAGGAGGCAGACAGGAGCCGTAGGCTTGCACCAGGCTCTCTGGACATGGCTGAACAGCTGGCTTGGCTGGCCATGAACCCACCAGGCTTGTGCACGTCCCAGTTAATGCCAATAGAACAACCTCTCCAGAGCTTAAGCCTTTCTGAATTGGATTTGGTCTCATAACCCAAAGCATCCTGACTGAAGGAGCTCCTCTCACTAACAGGAAGCCATCATCTGAGTATAAGCAGAGAGAAATGTCTCCACCAGGTACTTAGAACAATAGCTTGGTGGCTCCATGGCGCTGGGCTGGAGACAGCTGGAAGGCTGGCTGGCCACTCAGGGCACGGCAGCCAAGCTTCCAGGCAAGCAAAGGTGAGGGTCAAGGTGATGGGTCTGGAGAAGGACATTGTCGAGGGACAGTTCACAGGGGACGTGCTTGGTACTCCTCGGCATAGAACAAGATCACAAACACGACTCCTGTTGGACATGGGAGGGGCCTGAAGAAAGTGGCACCAACCTTCCCTCCCTGGTCCCCTCTGCCCCCACGGGATTGAAACCGCTTTCCCCCTGTCCTCGATGTCTGGCTGCCGGGGGGCGGGGGCGGGGGGAGACCGGAGACCTCCCGGCAAGATCTGGGAGAAGGCTCCGGTGGAAACTTCGAGGCCCAAGTGGCTCAGCAGCTTCGCAGCTCACCACTGCTCACGGCCCTCGAAGAAACGACTCTCCCTGTCCCAGCCCATCGTGCTCCCTGCATTTGCATTTGCTCCTCGCTGGTCCCCACCCAGACTGACCTCAGCCCAGCCCAGCCTCCTGCTGGGCTGGGGGGGCCTCCCCGCCCCCCAGCGCCCCCTCGCACAGCTGGTAGCTGTTACTGCAAGCCTTCAGATGTTTACCAAAGGCCTTGCTCGGCATTTTCTCTCCTCTGGCAACGCGGATTCTTAAAGGGGCCCAGTTAGTTTTTCTCCTCTTGGGCCTCGTGGACCCCTCTCCCTTCTGGATCCTTCCTGGGGGCGCCCTCTTGACCTCCGGTGGGGAACAGGTGCCGGGGTCGGAACAGCCGGGGCCCGCAGCTCATGGCCCCCTTGGCGGTCAGCACTGAGGGCCGTGACGGCCGGGCCACCCTGGTGGTCGTCAGGGACCCACCTAACTGGTCTCCTTTCCTCTTCGGCTGGAGGACGCGCATCCCCACACCCCAGGAAACCCAGGACAAGCCCCCGAGACCCACTTCTCCGAGGAGACCGTGGCCAGGTCCTCCTGGCTGGCCTCCTCCCTGACTGAGTGAATAAACACAGGCGCCCCAGGGTTGGGTCAGCCCAAAGCCCAGAAACACCGCACTGCGCCAAGGGAAGAAACTCCTTCTTAAAGGCGCTGAGTCTTTTAAGCCTTTTCAGAAAGGCTCGGACCTTGCATGAGACCAGGCTGGCCGCCCGACCATGCGTCCAGCAGACCCCACTGAGGTCCAAGGGAGCTGCCCGGCCCAGCGGGGTGGGGAGGGGCGGCCTAGCCCCCATGCGGTCAGGGCTGAGTCCTCCTCACTTCCCCGGGCCAGGGCCGCCGTGGAGGGCAGATCAGCCCCGCCTCAGCTGCTGGGGCCTGCCTGGCTGTAGCGCGCCTAGCCTTGGTGTCAGGTGGGGGGAGTTTATGTCTGGGCCTGGGGTGGGAGGGCCGTGGGGTCTCTAACCTGGTTCGCTAAAGGAGTGAAGTCTCCCGGATGGCCTAGCACAGAGCTGGGCCTCCGGGAGCATCTGTAGTGACGACCGGAGATGAGTGAACACCCTGCCAGAGATCGAATGTCTCCCCAAACGTCACACGGTGGAAACTAACCCCCGATGTGACAGCCTCACTCTGGGAGGTGACCAGGTCATGAGGGGACAGCCTCACGAGCGGGATTAGTGACCTTATAAAAGGGGCCCCGGGGCCTCTCTCACCCCTTCCTCCCTGCGAGGACGCGGTGAGAAAGACGGCTACCTGCGGACAGGGCTCCCACCAGACTCCAGATCTCCGGGCACCTGGACCTCAGGCGTCCAGCCTGGCTGTTTGTAAGCCATGCGTCTGTGGCCGCCGGCAGGAGCCGCCTGAGCACACGGAGACCGGCCTCGCCGTCGTGATAAGGGGGACCGTGACAATGGCATGCCCTCCCATGTGGTACGGACCACCGTCCCTGGAGAGAGAGGGTGGATCTGCATCCCCGTTCCAGACTCCCACCCCAGGCTCAGAGAGGGGAAGCCCCCTGCCTCAGGCCACAGAGCTGAGCCAGGAGTCAAGCCTGGAGGCGGTGTCTCACCTGCTTCCGTGTCTGGCTCGCCTGGAACTCAGAAGTCACCTTGCCTGTCTGGTTGCAGGGGCGGAGGGACAGACGGTGAGGCCCAGGGGCCACTTGGTGTGGCTGGTGCCCGCTGGGGCTCGGCTTCGGGGCAGGTGCTTTCTGGTGGGCCTGGGACTCCTCTGTTTCTCCTGGTGAAACGGGTGTCACGGCCCTCGGAGGCAGGAGGTGGGCAGGCGCCACCACCCTGGACTTGGGAAGGGCCCTAGGGGCCGAGCAGGGAGACGAGAGAGCAACCAGCCCCACGGAATGGGGAAGGTCAAAAGCAGCCCTGGTTGCCAGCGCCACCCCCCAGTCTTTGTGTTGCCAAGGCAACGCTCCTCCGTGCTACCCATCCCCGCACGGGGTCTGCTGCGACTAGAGCAGAAGCCTCTGGCATGCGGCTCCCCAGAAAGGGCTGGGCTAATGGGGAACAGCTGCTCAGATGGGATCGTAAGGAGCTGCCCTTGGCCGCCGGCCCCTCCCGGCCTCCCGCTCGCAGGCGAGCTTCTGGCCCCCCTCTCCCCACCCGGGAGCGCCCCCGCCTCTGCGGAGCCACGCTGCCCACACACCTGGCCAGGCCGGCCCCTGCCTCTCCCGTCCAGCCACCTGGCTCCTTTCCTCCCCTTGCAGGGCCAAGAAGATGGAACCAAGGAGCCAGAACCTAGTGACCCAACCAGAATGGGGTGGTGGGGCTGTGAGATCCTGACGTAAGGCAGGTCTGTAAGGTCCGAGGATGGGGGCTGGTCGCCAGAGGAACCCACCACGTGATCAGAGTCAGAACCTTCAGCACCACCCCAAGACCTCCGGGTAGGGGAGAGGGGCCAGAGGTCCGGCCGGTCGCCAGCGGCCGTGATTTCACCAAAGATGCCCATGGAGTGAAACCTCCATGAAAGCCCCCAAATTCCCCAGTGTGGAAGCTCCACGCCCCTCCCCCACACCTTGGCCTGTGCAGCTCCTCCCTGCGGTGGCTCCCGCCTTGTAGTCTTTATCCTAAACTGGTAACAGTGAGTAAAATGTTTCCCTGAGCTCTGTGGGCTGTTCTAGCAAAGGATCAAACCCGAGGAGGGGGTCGTGGGAACCCCCCTGGGGATTATGATTGGCATCTGAAGTGGGGCGTGGTCTCCTGGGACGGAGCCCTTCCCCTGCGGGGTCTGCGGGGTCGGCCCGGGCTCCAGGGAGCTGGTGTCTGAGAGCTGGAGCAGTTACTGGAAACGAAGCCACATGGGAGGGGTGGGGAGGGAGGGCCGGCTAACCCTCTGGTTCAGTGGGTGGGGGTGTCAGCAGCCCTCCGCGCCGGGGGAGGGGGGTCCCACCTGCAGCCATGGGACCCGTCACTGGCTCGGACCTGGGGCTTTGCTCTTGCTTAGTGCGCAGGGGGCTCTGGGGGGCTCTGGGAGCGCAGGGTGGGGCCTGCCCCAGGGCTCCTGACTCGGTAGGACGGGGTAGTCATGAGACTCTGCACGGCTGACACGTGTCCCAGGCCACGCGGACGCTGCCGATCCGTGTCTCCACCCCAAAAACTGCTGGTCTAGGTGAGCCCGTGCAGAGCTGACCTAAGCTGGCCCAGCGTTCCACAGCCCGCTTTGCTGCTTCTCCTGAGGACCGTGCGTGATATTAGCGCTGCAAGGGTTTGGGTTTCCCCCTTGGGTGCAGATGCGGCCGTGCAGAAGGCGGGAGGGCAGGTCCGACTGACCGTGTATTTGAACACACGGGCTGATTCCTTCACTCAGCGCAAGAGTTAGGGGCTGACCGTGTTCCTGCTTATGCTGGGCATTCCCGTGGTCCGACCCCGGAAGATGAAATCTGGCTCGTGGGCGCGGCGACACACGGGGGACGGCCAGGCCCCGTGGAGGGGTCGCCGCAGGGCGTGTGTGTCCCGGGCACGGGGCGGGGCGGCTGACTCGGCGCTAGACACGGAGACGTGCGTTCCCAGAGGTTGTGGGTCAGAGGGAGCTGGTTCGAGATGAGAAGCTCAGGCCCCAGCCCTGACGGGTGCACGGGAATACCTGGTGGAGAGGAAGAGGAAGGACGTTCCGTCAGAAGACATCCTCGTGGGCGCCCGAAGAAGGAAAGAAGCTCCATTGACCAGAGCAGGGTCGGGGGTGGGTGTTGGCAGTTGGAGAAGGTTCTTTCCTCGTGAAGGGACCTCCGTCAGGGATACTCCTGGTTCAGGGCGGGGACCTGAGACATGGGCAGGAGGCAGAAGGTCTTCAGAAGCTGGCAGGGTCCCTTCTGCACAAGAGGAGCCTGGAGGGCGGGGGTGGGGGCTCCGGTCTGCTCAAGTCCCCGGCCCCCCAGCCCGGTCTCAGCCAGCGGTCCCTGAGACTGTCCCCAAGTGCCAGGCGTCGATCCCCCTGCCCACGCTGATGGTCAGAATGTGCCTAGTCACATTAAACCAAAACCAGTCTCTGTCTCAGCCCTCGGGTGTTTGAAAGATGCCACCGTCCCTGAGCCACCACCCCTTGCCCCCTCCCGGAGTTCGCTGACTGACCAGACAGTGTCCAAGGGTCAGCTTCTTGGTCACTTCCCGGGGCTGGGCATGGGCAGAGGCGGGCACCAAGTCCTGTGTGCCGAGGTGGTCGAGGCCAGGACACTCACTCGGCATCGGGGTCTCGCGAAGTTGGATGGGAGAATCCGTGTCTCAAAGAAACTCGGGCCAGGAAGGGCAAGTTGTTCCTGGTCTGAATGGCCGTCCCCAGCCAGCAGAGGGGAGAGAGCTCCGCATTTTCAAGTGAGGGAGGAAATTCCCGAGGTCCCCATCCGGCTCCCGGCACCCAAGGGGGGTGTAGCAGGAAGCCAGGAGGTCCCCACTGGGACCAGGACGCCTCCCCTCGGCACCAGCAGGGTTCAGATTAGGGAAGGCAGGCAAGAGCAGAGCCACCCCCCGCGCCCGGACTCGGAACAGCCCCACGGTGGTCTGATGGTGTGCCCCCAAAAGATGGCTCTACATCCTGACCCCCAGGACCTCTGGATGTGACTGTGTTTGGAAAAAGGGTCTTTGGAGATGAAACTAAATTAAGGACCTGGAGATGAACTGCCCTGGATATAGGGGGCCTGAATGCAGTCACTGGTGCCCTTTTGAGAGAACGGGCAGGGGCACGGGAGACACAGGGGCTCGTGCTGATGGCCGCAGAGATGGGAACGGTGCGTCTGCACCCTGTGGCCTCTAGAACCGGGGGAGGAGTCATTCCCAGCCACGCATGTGGGGGCCCCGGAAAACTGACACAGGCCTGGATCCCCACCAGGGTGCACCCTGATCTCCTCCAGCAGGGCTGGATGCTGGCTCTAGGGGGCACGTGGGGGTCACAGGTGCTGGTGCTGGCTGTCCCCACTGGGCAGGTTCCACTAAAGAGCATGCACCCCGGTGACTCATGTGGGCTGTTGTCCCTGCCCCACAGCCCCTTTGGCTGCTCCCTTGGCCGTGCTGCCCCCTCCAGACCCTCCATCCCGTGGTTCAGCATACTGGGCTCTGCCTCGACCGTCTCCAGGAGCCCGTTCCTCTCTCCCTATAGGTCACAGCCCGTGGTGCCCCCAAGCCCCTATGTCCTAGCTCCCTTGGGGCACTAGCCGGTCGTGTTTGTCTCTGGTCGGCAGAGCCCCGGCCCACTGGCACGCGGGCAGGCGGCGGAGGGGGGCACGGGGTGCCAGCGTCTGTGCACACAGAGCCACCCGGTGGTGGCCCGCAGCGGTGCCGGAGGCGGGGCCGGGCACTGGGCTCTGCGTTCCTTCCCTGCACATGCTTGGCGCTGAGCTCTGGCGGCCCCCCAGCGACATTCTTTTGGAGGATCAGCTGCTGCCACATCAAACCTTTTCTGTCCAGCGCTCGCTGGGGCCAGGGCCCGCCACCTTCGCCCGGAGCCACACGGGTGGGGCACAAGGAAGCCAGCGTGCATTTCGGCGCGTCCTGAGCATGTCCATGCCTGGCCCTGGCCGAAACCTGAGGTGTGTGGGCCTGAGCAGCAAGCGGACTGCTTTTAAAAAGACTTTCCTTGTGTCAGAGTTCCTCAATTAAAAAAAAAAAAAAAAAAGAAGAAGAAGAAGAAGAAGAAAACAGTAAAGACCAGACAATAAAAACCTTTCATTGCACAAGGGACACACAAGTATTCTCGGGGTCAAAGGGCGGCCCACGCATCCCCTCCCCCCACAAAAACATGAAGACGGGCTCCCTGCTCTTCACCCCAAACCAAAAACGATGGCAGAGAGCGTGGGGGGCTCCCCTCGGCCCCTCCCTGGGGTCACCCCACGACAGCTCCGTGCAGGAGGGGTGGTCCCAGAAGGAACACCTGGGTCATCTGGGGCAGGGTCTGGGGGGTGGGGGACACGGAGACTCGGCAGACAGCCAGGAATGTTCTGCGGCTTGCTTGTCTGTCTGTCTAACTTGATACTGTGTCTGGAGTCACTTTCATGGGGCACACGTGGCACGAGAGCGTCCCTTTGAAGGGACCTCGTCTGCCCTGGACAGAGGCCGTGCTCTTTCCACTGTCCAGCCAGTCCTCCGAATGTCCCTCCTGCACTTGCGACACCTGCTGCTGTGTGACTGAGACCAGGCTGCCGCTCCTAGGTGGCCTCTCCGTGGGGCAGCATGTGGCTCGGCGTGGCGGGGACGGCTCGGGACGCTTTCGGAGGGAGAACGGTGGCAGCGGCATCCGGAACCCAGGATCCCCGGAGCCGTGGGCGTGTCCGTGGCAAGGTGCCGGCGGTGTCAGTTCCAACTTCACTACTGGGGTCCGGCCACCCTCAGCCCCTTGGCCGGGGCCGATTTCAAATGGCAGCTCCGGGGGGCCCCCGGGGTGTCAGTCAGTTAAGCATCTGCTTTCTGCTCAGGTCATGGACCCGGGGTCCTGGGATCGAGTCCTGCATGGGGCTCCTTGCTCAGCAGGGAGCCTGCTTCTCCCTTTCCTCTGCCTCTGCCCTCCTGTCTCAAATCAGTAAAAAAAATCTTAAAAAAAAAAAAAAAAAAAAAAGAACCAACTAGCAGGTCCTCGGGACAGGCGGTGGCGGCCATTTTCCCTCCCTTGGCTCTACAGGGGCCTCTCACCGTGGGGCTCTGCCGCCGCGCGCCCAAGCCTGGGTTAGCGTCCACCAGGAGGAGAGGCCCCCTGGAGAAGGGGCCCGACGCTCCCAGCTGTCCCACCCAGGTGAGGCCCCCAATGCGAGGAGCCTGGCCAGCCCTGTGGGAGCGAAGAGGAACATTCCAGCAGAAGCCAGCCCAGGCGGCGATTCCCAGGGCCGGACGCCTTGTTAGTGGGCCAATCACCCCAAGCACTGAGTTTCTGCATTGTTGCTCAGTCCCCGATCCTGGTTCTTGAGCCTTCCCCTGCATTCCACCAGCTTTCTAGTTCCTTCCATAAACCTTCTTCTGCCTGGATTCAGCAGTCGTCCTCGAGGTTACCTCCTGGGCCATAATGGCTGCTGGGTAACCTCGGGGACGAGGAGACAGTGGTGGGGAGAGAGGAGGTACCTACCCCCAGAAAGACGGCCCCATCTCTCCTGTGTGAGAGCAAAAGAAAGCATCTCGGGTAAGTCACCGCTATTTTGGGCTTTCATTATGAGCAGCCGACGCTAGAGATACCCTGTACAGGTGCATCCCCCAGAGGTCTGGTTTGCTGTGTGTGCGTCTGAGAGTCGTGCTAACCGCCGCAGCTGGCCGATGGGCAACGGAACTCCCCCGAGACCCATGAGCTCCTCAATGCGATACCGAGGGAGGAACCCGGGACCCAGGACCCCAACGGGGGCACCTCGGTGGTGAATCCGTAGCCCGTAGCTGGACAGACCTGGTCAGCTCTCTTCCCTGAATGCCGGAGGACACAGACCCAGGAGGGGGGCGCCCGGTGGCCGGGCTTCCCGACGGCAAGGGGAGGATGTGGCCAGCTGTCCACGAGGTGCGGGACCAGGGCAGATGCCTTCACGAGCTGCTAACCCAGGGGGCTTGAGCTTCACGAAGGTGCCCTGGGGAGCTCAGGGGGCTGGCAGGAGGACCCCCCAGGAGGTGTCTGGGGGTCTGGAGTCAAGTCACACCCCGCCCTCTTCAGCAGGGAACCTCTCTTCTTCCACCCACAACCAGCTTTGGGCCCCAGCACCCGAACGCGTGTCCCGGGCCGCCCTCCGGGAACTAGACGGGATCTGAGCTGCGAGCCGCAGGTGGGCGGCCCCGTCGATCCCAGGAGCGTGGGTGACTCGCACCTACCGGGGCTCTCTTGCATCTCAGCCCACCCTCCCCCGGCCCCCTACAGCCTCGAGGGGGGAAAAACAGGCCTGGCTTCAGGCGCCAAGGGCAGGCCAGCCCCACGTGACCAGCCCCTGTGCGCCGCCGCCCTCCCTTAGGGACTGAAGGTTGAGCAGACATCGCACTCCCCATTTGGGTACAGGGAGGAGGGTCTGGGGCCCCGTGCCTGTGGAGAAGGCCACGGCTTCGGTCAGAGAGCCGGGAGGGAAGGAGTAGTGTGGGGGCGTGACGGCAGGCCCGGGGGCCAGGACGAAGACAGATGTCTTGGAAGTCACAGAGGGTGAGGACGTTTAAGTCTCGTGACTGCTCATGGAAAGGCCCCCCCGCCCCCCACCAAGAGACCAGTGTTTCTACCGCGAGACCCCTTCACGTCCCACCGAGGTGGAAGGTGACAGTTTCACCATGGCTTTGGGCCAGTCCAAGGGGGGTGGAGAAGGGTGGTTTGAGGGGAGCTGGGGGAGCAGTGCTGACCCTCAAAAGCATACGGAGCGGGGAAGGAACTCGGGCAGACCTGGGGGGGTCCTCCTCCCATGGCCGGGCTGTGGGCTTCCACACGGGCAGGGGCCACGGGGGCCGGGGAGCATAGGAGAGGGGAGCCGCTGTTGGTGCCACGGGGCTGACCGCACCATGGCGTGTCCTGCTGCATCCAGCGCGTATGGACACGAACGTTTGCTTTCTGTCGGCCTTGACCTGCTGCTGGGCCCGACGGCAGTGACCGGGCTCATCAACCGGCAACCGAAGCAAAATGACCAATGGCACAGGACGGCCACAGGAGTGGCCACGACGGCAGAGCTGGGGCCGGTGCGCCATCGGAGCTGGGGGCAGTGGCGGGGGTCAGGCGGGAGGATCGTGTCCCTGCGTCTGCAGCGGCGGGAGGGGAAGAAGTGTGGGGCGGGGCCTGCTGCCGCCATGGCTTCCCACCTTTTGACCCCCCGCTCTTTCCACCGGGGGAGCCGGGTGCTGCCTCCCCTTCCTGAGGCCACGACCGGCCAGAGGCTCGTGCTCAGACCCCGGCTGAGAGTGGCGGGCGTCGTGGCCTGGGCTCAGCCAACCAGATGCTTTCACGAGGGACCCTGGGCCTGGAGCGTGTGTCACGGAGAAGCGGGGACAGTTCTGAGTTCCCACCCCCCTTGCAGTGGGGGCGGCCTTGGGCACCCAGAACCCAGGGGTGGCATTCTCTCTGGGCCCCAGACTCGGCCCCCCGCCACCTGGAGCCTGTGGGTCGCCCGGTACCGTTCAGCACGTCCGGCCGGCCGGGCTGCCCTGTCGTGGGTGTTGTGGTCAGCCACCTTGCTGAGGGCCACGGAGGTTGCTTCCAGGTCCCATTCTCACAGGCACGGGGTCCCCGTCCCTGCACAGGCGTGAGGATTGACAGAGGCGCGGAGCTGAGCACCGGTCGCTCCTTCTCCCTGGAGCGCACCCCGCCCCCCGTTTTCCTGCGCCGCTGCTCACTCCTCATGTCTAACCCCGAGTGGGTCCAGCCCCTGCCGCCCCCGCACCTCCTCTGGCTTCCTTCACCTGTCCCTCCAATTTTAACGACCCCACATGTCTGTCTACTTGTGTCCTGACCCCCAGATGGTAGCTTCATGAGGACAGGGCCTGTGTCTGCTCATTCTGTGCCCCAGGGCCCAACACGCCCAAGGCCCGCATGCGGAATGGACTCATGACTGCACACGAACGCGGGAACTTGGGAATCCCAAGGCCATCTTAGTGATCTCAGATGGGGGACAGCAGAGGACAGGGGAGTGAAAATCGGTGTGGAAAGTCCAGCAGCTGCCCCGCCCAGGTCCCTCTGCTTCTCCACCTGGAAACCAGCCCGGCGGCGGCGGTGTGGGGGGTGGGGGTGGGGAGTGGTCCTGGGACTTCTGGGCCCAGTGGGAAGCATTTGTTGAAACCTTCCAGTACTTTCTCTAAGCTCAGCTCGATGAAAGCAGGAGCGCCCTCTGGTGGCCACTGTTGGGGATGGCCGCAGACAGGAAGCAGCTGTGGTGGGGGGGAGTGTGTGGCTCTGGGAGGCTCCGGGGTTCTCCGCGCTCCTGTCTAGTCCACGCCCGAGGAGTTGGTCAGGTAGAAGGGGCGGATGACCGCTTGGTAGCTGCTGAAGGAGCCTGCCGGGCAGGGGAAGAGGGAGGCGCTCCGGGAACTGTTGGTGCCCAGGGCACTGGGGATCCTGGCCTTCTGCCCCTCGAAGTCGGTGACCTGGGCCACGAAGCGCCCCCCACAGACCATCAGGGCTTTGTTTTCATAGCCGATGGTGGGATCTGAGTAGTCAGACTTGGAGAGGCCCAGGAGGGGGACCTCGTCCGAGGAGCATGAGAACCCATAGTTCCAGCAGCTCTGGATGGTGGGCAGGTAGACCAGAGACCAGGAGATGCGCTTGTTCTGGAACAGGAAGCTGGGGTGCTGTGGGGTCTGGAAGGACCGGTAGTTGTTGTTCCAATAGCCGGACGAGACCTGGGAATTGCCGGAGACGGAGGCGCTCCAGGTGGGCGAGGTGTACAGCCGGGGCTGGTAGGCGTCCTCGCTGAGGTTCAGGCCTCTGTACTGCGCCAGCAGCCGCAGCGGCACGGTGTGGAATTCTAGGGCCTGCAGGATCTTCTTCTGGAACAGCGCCTCGTGGCCCCCATACAGGGACAGGTTAAACTGCAGCTCGAACAGCACCTCGGGCAGCATCATGGGGAACCGGATCTGCTCCACCAGGCCTTCCACATCCCTGCGGGGAGGCTGCTTCTCCTGGCTCCACACGTCCAAGGCTGTCAGCAGCGCCAGCTCGCTGGGCACGACCAGCTCGCTCCTGGACAGCAGGACCTGCAGCAGGGCCATGGGCACGGCCGGCCAGGCCTCAGCCTGCGTCAGGGCCTCAAAGTTCCAGGCCAGGAACTGCACACACAGCTCCTCCAGCACGGGGTCCCGCGTGGCCAGGGCATAGGCATAGAGATCCAGGGGCGTCTGGAAAGACGGGTCCTCGGGGAGGAGGATGGCAAAGAGGCTGGCGCAGAAGCTCTGCAGCTGCTGGGCGCCGTAGGCGGAGGCGAGCTTGTGGAAGCACTTCATGGACGCCAGGGAGACGGCCAGCCTCCGGGAGTAGAAGTACCTGGGAAGGAGCGAGAGCTGAGCACCCGGCGTCCCCCGCCCCTGCAGGCAACGGGGTGCCCCGGCGTGTGCCAAACCTGCCTCTCCGATACCACCGTCGACCAGGTGCTGCCCACTGACCCACGGAACCCCCTGGGGTGCCACCCATCGCGAGGGGCATTCTGTGCCCCATGGATTTATCCTTTGGGTCAACCCAAAGCCATGTGCACAGACAAGCAGGCAGATCCCAGGGTCCCGGAGCATGAGGCTCCGTCCCTCCCCCGTGACCGCGGCCGCCCCACCACCTCCTGCTCTCCGCCTTGCCCGTCACTGCGGACCCCTTGGCTGGGGGCAGGCGCCCGGAGCGGCGGTGTGGCACTGCCCCCTCTTCCCGCCGGCACAAGCCCAGCCAACCCCTTCGGTCCCCAGCACCTGTCTCGTGCCCCGTGACATGAGCGTCACCCCAGTTTGTCCCCAATCTGCTTCCCCTGCCAACTGGGAGCCCCTGCTCCTGGTGACCCAGGGCACGACTCCAGCTTGGCCCCGGGAAGGCGGGGAGTGGGACAGGCACAGGCCCTCCTCCTCAGACATATCACAGAAATCCCTGACCCCGTTGGGAGGGGCACAGGCTAGCTACCGACTCCTCATGTGGCTGGAAAGAAACCATTTTCATCTCTTTCCACGGCCATTTGTTGTTTTCTCTTAAATGTCGCTTCCCACTATATAAAGCTTTAGGTCTCAAGAACAAGAAGGAACAGGTCTTTTTAAACGGAATCTTTCTGAACACCAGCCCCTGGAGGCCCCAGCAGGGCGACCTGGCAGGAGCGATGGCCCAGGCACAGGGCAGGCTGGCCCCCGTGTGTCCGTTTCCTCATCCGGGGCATTGGCTCCCACGCGCTGCGGAGCCCACCACGTGCACAGCGCAGCTGTGTGCAAGGGCCTGGGTAAGACTTTGTGATGATTTGGGGTCACAGGGGTGCTGCCTTTCCTACAAGCAAGGTCATTACGTGAGGAGCAGGAGGATGAACTCCTAACTGGGTTGTAGGTTCTTGGAAATCTTCTACCACAGCCTTACATTACTGAAGAGCTAGATGGGTGTGTGTGTGTGCGTGTGTTTCTGGGCCCCCGATTTCTTCCCAACTACATGCATGTCTGGGCCTCTCCAGAGGCTGTGTGATGTGGTGTTGGGAGGCAAGTGGCCCAGACCCGTGGCCTCGAGTGTGCAAGGAGCCTCCTGCTCTGGGCGACCCCCGGGGCCGCTTCCCAGCTCTGCCCTAGGCCCCTGTAGCCACCTCTCACCGAGCTGGGCCAGGCATCTTGTTCCTGGTGAGTTCGGAACCCACAGAGCACTGGAAACCTCTTAGAATAGTGGTACTTACTCCGGGAGGTTTTTTATGCAGTGTTTGGTGAAAGTTGGTCTATCTCTGTGTGTGTGTGTGTGTGTGTGTGAGCGTGGGTGTCCGTGCAGAGTATGCACGTCTATGCAGGAGTGTGTGAATGGGTGTGTGCACACAAGTGTGGCACGGAGAGTGCGTGTGCACACTGGTGAGTGTGGAACACACATGACTGTAAGCCCAGCCTGTGCACCCACGAGTGTGCGCGCGTGCACAGGAATGAGTGTGCTTGCACGCAGGTGTGTGTGGGCGAGTGCGTGTGTGCCGTGCACGTGCGTGTGTTCGTGAGTGCACCGGTGTGCTCGGCGATGTAGCCCTGGGGTTCGCTGTGGGAGGGGATGAGCCTGGGCCCTGATACCCCCATCCCGGGGGCGGTCACCTGATGAAGTCTCTGACGACAGGCAGGCACTCTGCGTCCACCTCCATGGTGACCGTGCGGCCCGGCTCCTTCCACAGGGCCTGGGCCTCGGGGTTGGAAGACAGGATCAGCCTGTGGGCGCACAGGTCCAGGCCCTCCTGCTGCTGGTCCCGCACCCTCACCCTGATGGACAGGTCACAGCCCATCTGGCTGTCAAAGATCTGCTCGAGGGCCATGGGGAGCTCATCCCACAGGTCCAGGGTGTGGGTGCTCCGGGTTTCTGGGAGGGGCGGAGGGGAGTATATGGTCAGGTCGGGCACTGTCACCGAGAGCACTTCTCCTCCCTGGACGCAGGCTCCTCCCAGCCCCAAAGCCCAGGGTGCCGCTCGCGACTGCGGCCCAGAGCCCTCACCCCCGCCGAGCACCCGGGTCAGCTCCCCTGCTCCCCCACACTCAGGCAGCCCCTGCTGACCTCCAGAGCTCGAGGCCCCACCGTTTACAATCCGGACCCAACAAGCAGTGACCCAGGCAACCCTTCTAAGAACCCAAACCTTCTCCCTGGTTTGACGGTCCAAAGAGTGAGGGTCTTCTGGAAACTCAGTTTCGAGCTTTGGGGTCCCCGGCAGCCTCCCTCAGGGACCGAGGCCTAGGAAGCAACTCCTCGGCGCCCCCCTCCCCGAGACAGTCCCAGCGCTGCGCTGAGAACTAAGCCCACCTGGTCTGTCTGTGCCGCCGGCAGGTGTGAGTCGGTCCCGACATGTCAACCAGGTGGGTTCAGCCCGCCATTCCTCCGGCCCCCACTCCCACCGTGGGCTCCCCACCAGACTGCTCCCGGCCCTGCCCCCTCCCACACCCCACCGCGAGCCCTCCACGCAGCTGCCCTATCCTTGTATCAATGCCCTGATGTGCCCTCTGGCCCCGTGCGAAGCCCGGAAGAAGGACAAGTGGACAACAGTGACGCTGGGCTGGGGGCGGCAGAACACAGAGCGCCTGCTGAGGTCAGCGCGTGTCGTGGGGCAGGGGAGAGGCGGGAGGGGCGGGCTTCCACCACGGGGCAGGTCGAAGGCACATTCTGCTTTCTGTGCAGGCATGTGGGCGCCACCTTCCACGTTGCAGAACGAGGACTGACAACGGGGAGAGGCTGGGGTTTAGAGCAGCAACAGGCAGGTGGCCCGCGGCTCTGGCCTGTTGGGCCCGGGTGAACACGGCCTCTGCGAGCCGCTCCATTGGAGGACGGTGGGGAGTTTGGAATCGCTGCTGAGCGGGGTGGGCTCTGGAGGTTGTCCTGTCCCCTCTGGGCCAGGGGGCGTCCCAGGGGAACTTGTTGCGGAGGGCGTGTGTGCCCAGGGCTCACCGTTGGTGCAGACGGCGCTGGCGTCCTGACTGTGCCTGCACCGGCTCTTCAGCCAGCCCAGCGACGTGCAGTTGGCCAGCGAGGGCTCCGTCCCCGTGCACTCCACCTCGTCCAGCATGACCGGGCCGGTGCCTGGTGGTACCACAAGGAGGACGGGGGGCTGGGCGGGGCTTGGGGGGAAGGGCCGGGGCACGGGCTGCTCCCCCAGAAGCCGTGCAAAGGCCGGAGAGCGGCCACAGGAGAAGAGCTCTGGGCCTCCCGACCTGCGCTGCGACCGTGGCGCTCCATCCCAACCCCCCCCACCCCGTCCCCGGGCCGTCCGCCGCCCAGTAGAACGCGGAGCTGCTCGAGCGCGCCTCCGGGTTTAAGCTTGGAACTCTGGGCCATAAAGCAGCCTCCGCTGAGGAGTTGGCCTAGTTCTGTGTCATCAGAACCACCTCCCTGCACCAGACTCGGGGTGGGGGCGTTTCAGGAAGGGACGCGCCCCGAGGGAATAGGGCGGCAGGTCCCCAGTGTCTCCGTGAGGAGGGCCACGCGCGGGTCTTAGGTGACGGTCCCTTCCTGGGGCAGGCAGGCCTACCTGGCCCAAAGGCTGCTCCGCCCAGAGCCTCAGTGGCATTCGTAAACCTCAGGGCCCGGCAGACGACGCTGGCATCCGTCAGGTCCCACAGGTTGTCACACACGGTCCCCCACTGGCCTCTGTAGAAGATCTCCACGCGGCCCTCGCTGGGGGTGTTCCCGTCCGCCAGCCGCATGTCCCCATCTTCTGCGCCTACGGGGCTCCCAAGGGCACAGGCATCAGCAGGGATGGAGGCCAGGCAGCCGGGACCCCGTCCCAGCAGGGAACCTGCCCGTCACCTCCCCCACCTGGAAGCGTCACTTGTCAAGTTCCTCCCCGGGGGGGGCCACTGCCCCTGTAGCCTTACAGCCCCCCATCTCTCCCCCCATCCCACTGGGGAGGAGTGGGAGACGTGCACCCTCTCAAGGGTAAAGCGCCTTTTCTTGTCTTCGAGACAAGGGGCGGAAGGGGGAACCAGGGCTCTAGCACCTGAGGGTAGGGGAGGTGGGGCCCCCGGGAAGAACAGGGGAGGAGGAGGGGCCCACGCTGCCCCCACCTGAGGGTGTACGGGCCTTGGGGTGCACCGAGCGCATGACGGTGGGAGGGCTGTGGGGGGAGTCCTGGGGCAGCAGGCCCGGGGACCCCCAGCCCAGGGAACCCCAGAAACACTGGCAGAATGAGTCGGGTGCAGAGACAAAGTGGGACTGTTCTGGGCCGGGGGGCCGGGTGCCGTGTCGGAGGGCGGTTCTCAGCTGGGGGAGTAGCCAGGCTCCACGGGGTCTCCTGAGCCCAGGGTGCAGACAGCACGAGGACCGGTGTCCAGAACACTGGAAGTCTGACTGTGTGGAAGGGTCCTGACTCATGCACCCACCCCCGCTCTCTGCATTTGGTCTGTCCAATGGGCTCCTCCTGCTCGGTCCCTCTGGTTCCCACGGGATGAAATCAAGAATCCCTTGTTATGGGGCGCCTGGGTGGCTCAGAGGGTTAAGCCTCTGCCTTCGGCTCAGGTCATGATCTCAGGGTCCTGGGATCGAGCCCCGCATCGGGCTCTCTGCTCAGCAGGAGCCTGCTTCCCCCTCCCTCTCTGCCTGCCTCTCTGCCTACTTGTGATCTCTGTCTGTCAAATAAATAAATACAATCTTAAAAAAAAAAAAAAAGAAAAAAAGATGGGACACCTGGGTGGCTCAGTTGGTTAAGCGGCTGCCTTCGGCTCAGGTCATGATCCCAGAGTCCTGGGATCGAGTCCCAT